>NC_143139.1:85668712-85971742 GCF_059928025.1 Delphinapterus leucas | reverse complement strand
TACATTTATTTATTTATTATTATTATTTTTTTTTTTTGGCCATGCCACACGGCATGTGGGATCTGTCCCCCGACCAGGGATCAAACCCGTGCCCCCTGCAGTGGGACTGCAGAGCCTTAACCACTGGACCGCCAGAGAAGTCCCATCTTGGCCCCCCCTTTAAATTTTGTACCACCCAAGTCCCAGACCTGGTGGTCACCAAAAAGAGCTCATCGTTGACTCAGCTCATCCAAAACCTAAATTCCATCTTCCCTGAGGAAATGCCTATGCTACCGAGAGCCAAAGGATGACTCTGATAATGAGACTTTCAAGTTCCTTAGCAATAACGTTGACCTGCATTTATAAAGTGCTTCCACATAATCTTATTTGTCCTCACAGTAAGCTTGGTGACAGCGTGAGTATTATTTCATTTTGCAGGTAAAATATTAGGCTTTGCCTTGGTAGGAAATTACGACTTTGAGCAGGGACAGTGTGTAATTAATCTCTGTAACACAGTGTCTAGCTCAACTTTTGCAGTTCATGAGTCAGACTGCATGCCTGCAAATCCTGGATCCACCATCTCCTGGATGGCTCTTGACCTTGGGCAAATTACTGAATTTCTTTAATTCTCCATTTTCTCATCTGCAAACTAGAGATAAGAATAATTGATTTGCTGCTGAAGAGGGTGTGGAGAAAAGAGAGCCCTCCTCTACTGTTGGCGGGAATGTAAACTGGTGCAGCCACTATGGAGAACAGTATGGAGGTTCCTTAAAAAACTAAAAATAAAGCTGCCATATGATCCAGCAATCCCACTCCCAGGCAGATATCCAGAGAAAACCATAATTTGAAAAGATACCCACACCCCAATGTTTACTGCAGCACTATTTACAATAGCCATGACGTGGAAGCAACCTAAATGTCCATCAACAGATGACTGGATAAAGAAGATGTGGTACATATACACAATGGAATATTACTCAGCCATAAAAAAGAATGAAATAATGCCATTTGCAGCAACATGGATGGACCTAAAGGTTATCATACGAAGTGAAATAAGACAAATATCATATGATATCACTTATATGTGGAATCTTAAAAAATGATACATAGGGCTTCCCTGGTGGCGTAGTGGTTGAGAGTCCACCTGCCGATGCAGGGGACACGGGTTCGTGCCCCGGTCCGGGAGGATCCCACATGCCGCGGAACGGCTGGGCCCGTGAGCCATGGCCGCTGGGCCTGCGTGTCTGGAGCCTGTGCTCCGCAATGGGAGAGGCCACAACAGTGAGAGGCCCGCTACCACAAAAAAAAAAAAAAAAGATACAAATGAACTTATTTACAAAACAGAAATAGACTCACAGACATAGAAAACAAACTTGTGGTTACCAAAGGGGAAAGGTGGGGGGGGGAGGGATAAATTAGGAGTTGGGGATTAACAGATACACAGTACTATATATAAAATAGATAACCAATAAGGACCTACTATATAGCACAGGGAACTCGACTCAATACTCTGTAATAACCTATATGGGGAAAGAATCTGAAAAAGAATGTATATATGTATATGTATAACTAAATCACTTCGCTTGTACCCCTGAAACTAACACAACATTGTAAATCAACTATACTCCAACATAAAATTAAAAATTTTTTTAAAAGAATAATTGATTTATTGTGAGGATTAAATAAGGTTATCCATATAAAGCGCTTAGCAGCGTGCTTGGCACAGAGTAGGTGCTTAATAAACATTAACTATTATACTGCACGTAGTACAGGCTTGAAATCTTCACAGAGAAGAATGGGATGCCACAGCAGGCTGTCAGGATAAACTTTGGTACGGACCCCTTTCAGCTACCATCAAATTACCCTGAGCAGGGAGCTTTCATCAGAATCCATTATCAGAAAAATTATCTGACTGCTGGAAATAGACAAAAGAGATTATTGAGCACTCTTTCAGGACAGTGCTGGTCTTGAGTTTCTATTTCCTGGGCTATTTTACAACTCTGTAAGGGCAGAGGTTGACTTGTAGAATTTTGTCTGGTAAAGATGCAAATAATTTAAGTCTGGGGGAGCAGATACCCCATAGATTATGACATATGACCCTGTTGGACTTAAACCCAGCAATCTATTAAATTAGCTATATATACAATTACATATAATGTAATACATAGTTATATTATATATTATATATAACTATATAATTGCCCATATGTATATAACTACATATAATTATACACATATTATATATAATTCATATTATATATTATATATAATTAATGTATGTATGTGTATAGACCTAGCTTCTAAAATGCTCTTTGGACAGGTTTCAACATATTACTGATTCTCTAATTAATTAATGCATGGAATAAAATCTTTGACATGTATTCCTTTTATGTTTGCATGAGTACTTTTTAGGTTATTAGAATCATGCTTTTTTAGCCTTTTGAAAAGTATACTTTTACACCATACACAGAGAAGGCCCAAAGGGGGTCCAAAAAAGGTCTTGAAGGAAACCACATGGTTCCTGGCTGCACAAAAGCATCCCAGCAACACCGTTCAAGCTTCAGTTGGCCACTGGGCAGCCCTGACCCTGGCCCCTGGCTCAAGCATAAGCAGCATGAGAGCTTTAGGACTTAACTACCAAGCGAGGCAAGTGGGACCACTGAAGATCTTTCCTCCCTGCTTCCAAACACCATTCCTGGTCAGAGCAGAGGCTGGACCAGCCGCCTGGGGTTTACCAATTATTTGGTAAAGTACAGAGATTAACACTCTGTACAAATTTCCTCACATTGTTCCGCCTGGCTCTAAATGCTCCCACATGGGATAATCTAGAGATAAGTGACAGGAAAAGGATGGAGTATCTGGGTCCCCCCGTACATACATCCCAGTCATTCTGCTATTACCTCCGAGCCACTCAAGATGGATGTGACCTTGTGTCACTTTCTCATTCTGCTACTTTCTGGCAAAAGCTAGAATTAGAAAGTCCTTTACCTCCTTCAGAATCCCAATGGAAATCCCTTCCTACTGGGGGTAGAATAAAACCTTGGGATTGTCCAGTGGAGCCTGTGTTAATGAGCAGCGGTCTTTGAGTTCTGCCTTTGTGGTGCCCAGTGGTGAACATTAAAAAGGGAGCCACATTCTGGTACCATCTTCCTTCAGCCCAGCCTGCAATCTGCTGGTAGAGATAAATGGGGTAGATTCAAGACCTATATTGGGTAGAATTATTAGGTCTAGTTGATGAATTGGATACGGGGGATTAGGGAAAGGAAGGAATCGAGATTGTATTAGTCAAAGTTCTCCTGAGAAACAGAACCAATAGGGTAGATATAGACACAGATATGTAGATAGCTAGATATAAACAGATATATAGAAAGAGATTTATTATAAGGTATTGGTTCATGCAATTATGGAGGTGGAGAAATCCCACAATCTGCCATCTGCAATCTGGAGATCCAGGAAAGTTGGTGGTGTATTTTGAAGGCCTGAGAGCTGGAGAAGCAATGGTATAGATTCCAGTCCAAGTCCAAAGGCCTAAGAACCAGCGGTACCAAGGGCAGAAGAAGGTAAACAGCCCAGCTAAAGCAATCAGACAGACAGCAAATGCAATTTTCCCCCACATTTTGTTCTATTCAGGCCCTCAGTGGATTGGATGGGCACTCCCCACATGGGGGAGGGCCTTCCACTTCACTGAGCCCACCAATTCAAATGCTAATCTCTTCTGGAAACACCCTCACAGAAACACCCAGAAATAACGTTTACAGATATTTGGGCATCCTATGGCCCAGTCAAGTTGACACATAAAATTGACCATCATAAAGATGATATCCAGGTTTTTAGTTTAGGTAACTAGATGCAAGGTGCTCTCATTTACTGAGATGGAGAAGACAAGGAGAAATAAATCTGGAGGTAGGAGAATCAAAGGGAGAGTAGCTAATCTCCCAGTTCCTGTTACAGTGGGGAGGCTTTGGTACAACAGGGGTAGAATTACACAGAGGGGAAATTTGATTCATTTTATCAACCCAGATTTTGGTAGTAGACCTCTTTCATCTACTAAAATCTTTGCATTTTGGAAGATCCATTTGCCTTTTGCTCACCTTACAGACAGCTGAATGCCTGAGTCAAGAGTGACCATGGGGTCATTTTCTGCAACTGTACAGCTAGCACCTGTTTCAACAACTTTCCCTCTCAGAATCCTGATGCTTTGCTCATTTACGAAGGATACAACCTTGTGCCTTATGCCTGGTGATATCAACCTCTTCAGAGTGTAGTGTAACTCTTTGCTTTAATTGGTTTGTTTCTTTTGTCACTACTGCTCTGTTTGGGTTTATTTGTTTGCTCTAAAGATTGAATTGTTTAAAAATTTAGCATCATCATTGTAATTCAAGAGCAAAATCTTAAAGTCTTCATTGTGCTTTGTGTAATGGATTAATGAAAGCAAGTAAACAGCTGTATTATGTGGAGTAACTGAGGAAGGGCAATGCTTTGTTAGGCTAAGTTAACAAATGAAGTAATTTCATTTGAAGTAATTTTAATGGGATTTGGCGGTTGCTTTTTTGTCTTTGTTTTGGTTTGTTAACAGAATGGAAGTCAATTTGAGGACTGAAGGTAATAGTGTTTTTCAACTTCAGTCGATCTGCCCTACGATGAGGGATTTTAAGAAAAGAATTGCTCTTATAAAGTGGAGAACCGTACTGGCTGTCAGAGGTTGTCAGTAAGGGTGGCCCCCAGGTCAGGCCCCGGAGGTCTGTCCCACACCTCCTATCAGGGCTGGGACCACCTGCTGTCCCCACCTCATACTGAAGAGGTCAGGCAAAATCCCAAAACACTGAGCCTCATGACAGCTGTGCCTTGTTAGCATTGTTTCCAACTTATCCCTAGACTCTAAGTTCCCAGGAGCTTAGTGACAAGAAGTAGGGTTTATTACAGTGGATCTTTCCAAGCACTTAGCACAGTGTCAGTAAATGCTGGCTGTTCTCATTCAAAAGAAGGAGAGGAAAAGTTGCATATTTAGATGCAAATGTAGATATGGATGACACAACACTCACGAATGGAAAAAAAGACTAGAGGAAGTAAAAACAAAGCATTGGCAAAGGTTCTCTCTCTCTCTGTAATAGGATGGCACTCTATTTTTTATTTTTTGCTTTTCACTATTTTCTACAATGAACATTTGTTCATTCAGCAAATATATTTTGCATGCATACCGCCTATTAGGCATTGTGCTAGGCCCTAGAGGATATAAAAGTGAAATAGACACAGTCCCTGCCCCAGAACTGATATCCAGTGTGGAAGACAGACAAGGACAAAGGCAAGGTGCAGCATACAACTTCAAGGTCATCATCACCGTCATCTATATCACAGACCTGGATATTTAGTTGAGTTTCCTGCAGATCAAAGCACAGAGTCTTGGGAAAGGGATGCCTTTTTGAATTCACATAAAACCATCAAATGAGGTCTCAGCGGCCATGAGCTCTTATAGTGCAATATGATACGTGCAGTGATGAAAAAGCAAAAGGTATTGTGTAAACACATCTGAAGATAGTCTTTAGAAGTAAAAGGAGGTTTTCCATAGGAAGTAACATTTCAACCAAACCTGAAAATCCCTATTACTTTTATAACCAGAATAAAACGAAAGGTTTCAAAATTAGTATTGGCTATTCCTGGATGATCAGCTGTTGAATACTGAATGTGAATGGAAGAATGAATGAATGAAGACATGAAAAAATGAATACAAGATTTTTAAACAGAAGAAAGATCAAACGACTGATCCACTCTACCACAAATTCGAAGAAGAATCACAAGTGGAAAAACAACTGCCCGACTGTCAGTCCAGAGTTGTCCCTTTAAGCCCTTGCTACTCAAAGTGTAGTCCGTGGACCAGCAGAAGAAACATCACCCAGAATTCGTTAGAAATTCAGAATCTCAAGCCCCACCCCGACCCACCGAGTCAGGATCAGCATTTTAACCAGAACTAGCATTTCTAACAGATGACTTATGTGCACATGAAAGGTTAAGAAGTGCTAGTGACCTACAATCTCAGCTGCATATCAGAATCACCCAGGAGACTATACAAATCTAATTGCCCAGTGTAGCTGGGTGGTTAAGAGCACAAGTCCCAAGTCTAATTTCCAGGTTCTCTGGTTTATTAACTGTGACCTTAGGTCAGGTCCATGACGTTTTGGCACCTTGGTTTCTCCATCTATGTGGCAGTTAGTGGTATGTTCCCAGTGGTTCCTATCTCCTGGTTTCCACATGCTGTGTCATCCCTCCCCACCTTGGGTGTGGCTGGATCTAGTAAACAGAACACAGCAAGAGTGATAGGAAGTCATTCCAAAGATTAGGTAACAACGTCATATTGCCCACAGTCTCTTTCTAAGGCTCCTCACTTGCTCTCTTTGATGAAGCAAGTTGCCGTGTTGGGAGCTGACTTGTGGAAAGATCCATGTGGCAGGGAATTCCAGTCAGTCAACAGCCAGCAAGGAACCGAGGCCCTGAGTTCAGCACCTGCAGGAACTGAATCCGGCCAACAGCCGGGCGACTTAGCTCGGAAGTGAGTCCTCCCCAAGCCTAACCTTGAGATCACTGCAGCCCTGTCTGACCCCTTGATTGCAAACTTATCAGAGACCCTGCGCCCAAGGAACAGCTAATCTACACCTGGATGCTTGATCCAAAAAAACTGGGAGAAAAATGTTGGTTGCCTGAAACCACTAGGTTTTGGCTACATGGTAACAGAAAACTAATATAGTCTATAAACTAGCGATGACGGCAGCATTGCAAGGGTTATTTCAAGATTAAATAATTCCCACAGAGTGCTTAGAACAGGTCCTAGCATGTAATAAGCATTATATACATTTTGTTATTAGATATTATTAGAAAGCACTGATGCCCTCGGTACCTACTAAAGGATGTAAGTACCTTCTCAATCACCAAGTGGTCCCAGCCTCCTTTGCATCCTGAAAGTTTCCCTCTCTACCTTCCTTGTCACTTAACTGCCACTCCTAGTTGGCTTCTGGCAGTTCCTCCTCACCCTGATAAAATACTTTTTTAAAAAGCTGTTTCTAATCTGTGATAGGCTGGGAAAGTTAATAAATAAACTTGTTATGATGTGACTAAACTGCAAATCAGTGGGCTCTGATTTAGGGTCTGGGGAGCTCTCCAACGAGCACAATGAAAGGCTGTTTTTGTTTGTTTTCTTGACATCCTTTTTGATGCTCCAAGGCCCTTGCTGCTTCTAGTTTCTCAGCTACGTTGTAGTCAGTTGAGGCCACTAGATTTAGGAGACATCTCTTTCTACCGCGAGATGAGTACCTTCTGTATCAACTACGTCACTGATCGCAGCCCTGATTTTATTCATCCCCAAGCTCAGTTCCTCTTAGCCTGATCCAGAGTTTATTTATTTCAGCCAAAGAAATCCTTTGTTTTTAATGCCTCAGTTTAATCAAGTTTAATTTCTGTCATTGGCTCTCCAGAGTCCTCATTTATACAGGGATTAAGGGAGACTTGCTTGAGGAAGAGAAGATTAAAGGGAGATCCTGGGGATAAGCTGGATGTAAATGTGTGCAGGAGAAGAGGGGACTGGAAAATGGCTTACAGCAGAAGGAACAACTTGTCTGAATTCCCCGAGGGTGGAGAGAGCAAGGCAAGTTTGAGGAACAGAAGCAAAACCAGCATGGCTGGAATACCATGTGTGAGGGAGGAAGGTACTAGAAGTGGTAGGGCCAAAGCATGCTGGCCCGACACCCTGGGTGGGAGTTTGGGGTTCAATCTAAAGGCACAGGCAAAAACAATAAAGTGTTTTAAGTTACGGGTTAGCAAACTACAGCCCTGAGCCATATCTGGCTCCCCACCTGTTTTGGTAAATACATTTTTATTGTAACATTAGCCACAGCCGTTCATTTACATAGTTTCTGTGGCTCCTTTCACACTACGATGGCAGAGCTGAGCGGTTGTAACAGACATCACAGAGCCTGCAAAGCCTAAAATATTTACTATTTGACCCTTCACATAAAAAGTTGCCAACCTTTGTTTTAAGCTCACAGGTTCTATGATCAGAACCGCATTCTACACAGATCCCGGCAGCTGCTCGAGAATGTTGACGTAGGGACAGAGCCGCTACCACTTTTCCTTCCTTTCCACCCCAGATGGGGCTGAAGCACGGTGAACCATCTTTGTATAAGAAAGAGCAGGGAGAAGACAGAGGAGAGGCCAATGGTCTGGATGATCCGCAGACAGGTAAGTTGGATCTCAACTTTTTAATAAATGAAAAGCATTCTGGAGAATAAGAGGGATGAAATAGAGATATGGGTGTTTTTCTCTTTCACTGATATATCAGGAAACGTGGTGGCACATTAAGTATGAAAAATCTAAACCGGGTGAGCAGTTTAAAAACATGACAAAAACGAAAAATCCATTCCTCCCGGCCAGACGTCTGTGTGTGCAGTGACCCTCTTGCCCTGGACAATCTCCAGAGTGGTACCAATCTAAGGGTGCCATGCTTCTGCGATCAAAAGGAAGAAAGTCACAAAGATGTGAAAAGACTACACTGGCTTAGGTCCTTCTTAGGTTTCCTTAGGAGCAGTTATTTGCTAAGACAACAAAACAATTACTATCCTCTAACTTTGGTTGGGAGTAGTGGGGGTGAGAGAGAAGATGTGAAGCCAAGGGGAGTTGTTCCTTCAGGACAGCTGGCAGAGACCCAAAGTACAAAGTTGTCTACAAACTCTTGAATCAGTGTGAGACCTGAAAGAGAGCGATGTGCTGGCAACGTGGACCGGCCCGCCTTGCCAGAGTGGAATTGAAACCATCCGTCCATCTCATGCAGACATCATCCACTGGAAGGATGCTCTTATAAATCCCAGCCTTGGAGGCCATCTCCTCCGTAACTCCCTCCCTGTTCCCCTTCTCTTTCACTCCCCAAACCAGAAAAACTTAATAAAAACAGAAGGAACACATCTCTCCAGAGCTTCCCAGAGATGAAAGAAGGGGGGAAACAAAACTACACAGAGGATGAGCATGACCCCTCTGGTCACTACTGATCAGGCTCCAGTGGACTCCACCCTTGTGACCCATTTGATCCAGGTCCTACTGTATGGTGCAACGTCCATGGATGCTGGGTGTGGACTCCACAGTGCCTGCAACAACAGGAGATCTCTGATCTAGCCGCCCTTTACCTGAGCTACTCTGCCCATGTCCTAGCCAAGGAATTCCAGGTTGATTTATGAAAATCTGACCTCAATCCAGAGACCCTCCCAAATTAGCCCACGGAGAACACAAATAACTACATCCTGGATTGCCGCACTTGCACTGAAAACCAAGTATAAATCACAGCCACAGAAGTGGAGAAAGCAGTTTTTGTTCTGGGACGGATTCCACTGATTCCACTAGGGGGTCCTGACCTTGATACTCAAGGTTCTCCATAATCTGACCCAACCCTCCCAACTTTGTCCTTTTCAGTCCCCATACAAACACTGTCAGACAGATTTTGTCCCTCATTCATGCCATCTATACCCCAGTCCCCATCAATGCTCCAACCAGAATGTACCTCACCCTCATCAGGTCCCTCCACAACCAGGAAGACACTTCAGGGAAAGGCAGAAAGTACCAACATACCTGTAAAGAGAAAGAGACTCTCGCAAAGCTAGGAACAGTTTTCAATCCACTAGGCAACCAGAAATTTCATCTGGTAAATACAACAGGGTATATTTTGCTAAAGCCTTTTGCCTCGCCTGCTATCGTAAAAGAAACACACTGTTAAATCTTTTTCTGAGTCCACTGATATTGGTAGATCATTGTGGCCTTTTCTATATACTTTTAAATTTATCTCCCTCATGGTAACATCATTCTGCCACAAAGGCATCAAAAGAAGGGGGTTGTTTCTAAAATGCAGATGCAAGTCAAGATCCAGGACTGTATTTTAGTTCACTGCAAAGATGAAGGATAAACTGTTACTCCATAAATATTAAATCTTAGTTGGAAAGATACAGGTGATAAGCTTTTGAGATTGTCTCCACCAAAAAGGAAAGGAAAGGGCCCAGAAAATTTCTAGGTCAACATATATGTATTTGTCTGAGTGAACTTTCTCTAAAGTTAACATTTTACTTGGAGTTCTGGTTAAAGTTCAATTGAGAAAAACTAAGATAAATTTATAACATTAGCCCTAGATCAGTAACATTAAAGGCCAATAACGAATATTCCTTTCAGCAATGTTACTGCTTTGGTGATCATTTGTAAGCACTGCTCTCTCCCTCCATCAAGAAATGCACTCTTCCCCTGACTTCCAATTCCTAGAGTTCCTTCCACCACGCTCTGGCCTCTTCTTCTTATTCTACTTTGTAGGCTCATCCACTTCTACCCAAACATTGCATGATGGAGTTCCTTAAGACTGTGCTCTGGGCCTTCTTGTCTTTTCCTCTGTGTTTTCTTGAGGTAACTGCATCCATGCTCCAGGGTTTGGATGGCACCTCTAAATTGACAGCACCTGTAGAAGACTGAACAGTGGTCCCAAAAAGACATGTTCGAGTCCTAGCCGGTACTTGTGAATGGGACCTTATTTGGAAATAGGCTCTTTGCAGCTGTAATCAAGTTAAGGGTCTCCAGATAAGATCATCCTAGATTTCAGTTGGACCCTAAATCCAATGGTGAGTGATCTTAAAGAGAAAAGAAGATACAGTGACACACAGAAGGAAAGGCCACGTGAAAACAGACATTGGAGTTATGCAGCCCCAAGCCAAGAATTGCAAATAGCCACCAGAAGCTGGAAGAGAGGCATGGATTCTCCCTTGGAGCCTCCAGAGGGAACCACCTCTGCTGACACCTTGATTTTGGACTTCCGGCCTCCAGAACTGAGAGAGAATAAACTTCTGTTGTTTAAGCTGCCAAGTTCGTGGTAATTTGTTACGGCAGCCCTCAAAAATTAACACAGCACCCAAACGTGTACCTAAGCTCTCTGGCCTCTCTCTGAGTTCCAGACTAACACCTGTAACTGCCAACTTTACATCTCGGAGGAACCTAAACTCAACGTGTCCCTGATTTAATTCCACGTTTTATCCACCTGTATTAGTCAGCGTTCTCCAGAAAAACAGAAGCAACAGGATAGAGAGAGACAGAGAGAGAAGAGGACGTGTATCATAGGAGTTGGCTCAGTTTTGGAGGTCGGGAAGTCACACAGTCTGCTACCTGCAAGCTAGAGAATGAGGAAAGCTGATGGTATAATTTAGTCCAAACCCAGAGCCCTGAGAACTGGGGGGCTGCTGGTATAAGTGCCAGAGTCTGAAGGCCTGAGAACCAGGACCTCCGATGTCCAAGGACAGGAGAAGATGGACATCCCAGCTCGAGAAGAGAGAGACAGAGTTTGCCCTTTCTTCACTGTTTTGTTCCATTCAGGGCCCTAACAGGTTGCATGATGCCCACCCACATGGGTAAGGACAGATCTCTTTACTGAGTCTACTGAATCAAATGCCAATCTCTTCCAGAAACACCCTCACAGACACATCCAGAAATAATGTTCTACCAGCTAGCTGGGCATCCCTTAGCCCAGTCAAGTTGACACATAAAATTAACCATCACAAATCCAACCCTTGTCAACTTGACACCTATGTGCATCTCCTTAAACCATACTTCATCTCCAAATAAAGACATTAACAAGGTCATAATTCCACCTAACAACTGAAAATGCACTAACCCCTTCCCCAAAAGAGAAGATACATCCTCGAGTGATGTCTACTTCTCTCCTTGATCTCCTATAACTTACAGAGTAAGATGTAAAGTTAACAATACTTAAATACCATGGTATAAAGTCAATACATCTTATGCGACATGATAAGGGAATACAAAAGGAAAGAAAACAAAAATATTTACTTAATATATGTATATAGACACAAATGTATTCATAACAAAATAAGGAGGAAATACTCATGACAATCACAGTTCTTGTTTCTGTAACTGGTCATGTGGTCTTAGCTGGCATTTATAACCACCTTCTTCTACTATCCATTCTGTATTCCCTTTGCCCTCTGCAAACACCTCGGCTGGTCGTGGTTCTTCACCCCAAAACTTCATTCCTAAAGAGTTTGAGTCGTTAGAAGTCCTACCTGGATCGGGTTGCTGTAGTTTTCCATTGACCTTAGTCACAGGGCATGGTAATACTAAGAGACACCTTCAGGAATCCCCTGTATTCCAGATATACCCTTCCTCCCCTCCACTGTGCAGTAGCAAACCAATAGCCCCTTGGTCATGAGGATCCATCACCCCAGCCAGCAAAGTAACTCCCTTCCTTGCCTGATTAAAGAGGCATGAGGAGCCTGAAGCATCCTGGCAGCTGTCTTAACTTCCAGTTCAATGAATCATTGTTGTGTCTCCTGGTGGAAGCATTCCTCCCTCTGGAACTGTGACCTCTAGGCCAGCAGGGCATAAAGTCACAAGAACAGGAAGCTAAATTTTGCAAGCGGGTCACTAAGGGTAACAGTGAGAGGTGCCACTCCAATTTTTGCCCCCTGATTCCCAAATCTGTGAATCCTGGCTATCACAGAAACATATATGGGACACTGATTCACAGCACACACTGGCTTCTGGAGAACCTTACCCCAATGCTGCAAGTTTCTGCCACCTAGCTGGTGCTGTAACTGAGTCTTCAAAAGACCATTCCACCGTTCAATCAGGCCAGCTGCTTCAGGATGGTGGGGAACATGGTAAGACCAGTGAATTCCACGAGCACGGGCCCCACTTCTTTTGCTGTGAAATGAGTTTCTTGCTCCAAAGCAATGCTGTGTGATACGAAGATGGTGGATAAGGCATTCTGCGAGTCCACAGATGGTAGTTTTGGCAGAAGCATTATGTACAGGGAAGAAAAGTTTGTATACGGAGTGTCTATTCCAGTATGGACAAATGCAGCCCCTTCCGTGACGGAAGAAGTCCAATGTAACCAACTTGCCACCAGCTGGCTGGCTGACCACCCAGAGGAGTGATGCCCTATTGCGGCTCAGTGCTGGTTTCTAGTCTCATCAGATTGTCTAACAACCAAAGACTCTGCCAATAAAATGGCAATAATGTCATGCTCTCCCTGATAGCAGGGACTGTGGTTTTTATTTCCTCTGGGGAAATCAGGAAATCTCTCACCCCACTCTCACTCTTTGTGATTTGGGTCGGACATGGACTGGATGTCCACCCCTGGCTATAAGCTTGGACTGTGACATAGACCTTACTAATCAAAATATCACACCCTCCTGACTGGCATGATGATCAGAGATGGGCCTGTGAGCCAATCCATGGTAATCAGACCAATTAGAGCTGATCCTGAGACTTTGGTTTGAGCAACCAGAAAAGAGTTGATGAGAGCTGAACCCTTTTCTGCTGGTCTTGGGGAAAGGAGGTTGAAAGCCAGGAGTGTCCTGATGCCATCAGAGAGGAAGGATTCTGACAATGAAGTGAACCCAGAGGAAGAAGAACCAAGAGGAAAAGGAAGACCAGGTTCTGATGACATTTTTGAAGCTGCTAGATCTAGCTATACCTGAACTCACCTTGCCTAAGGGCAGTTGCCATGTCACCCAACAAAGTCTTTTTCTTTTTTGTCCAAACTATCTTGAGTTGTGTTTCCCATCACTTGCAGCAAAGAGGGCCATGACTAAAGCTCTGAATACATCTGTATTTTTTGATGCTTTGAATGTGAGAATTCCAACTGTGATACATTATACTGAGTAATTAATGACACAAGGCTCAATACACCAAAGCAAGGGTTCCAAGTATTCAAAGACCCCTAGGGTGACATGTGAGGATCTAGATGGGTCAGAGAGTCATCGTGGTATCTGTGAAACTTCCAAGGACTCAAACGGTTAAAGTTAATTGTATCTGAAATTCAGACATCTTGGGAGAGAAGTCACATTTATTAGCCGTACAGTCACCCCTGTTTCCATGATAACACCCAGTGAATCCCCATTCATTGGCCCCTATTTATTCTCAATCACTTGCTGCTGGGAGATATTTGTGCTGGCGTTTTAGTCAGGAAGACATTAGCTACAGGCCTAATTGCGCAGACTGTAGTTAACAGACGGCCTGCGCCATCAGATAGCTCTGGAAAGAAAACAATAGAAGGCTTACACTGCAACTCTGGGAATTCAGGTATGTAGTCATAAAATCTAATAATTTCAGAGCAGGGCAAGCCTTAGATGAGCTGCTAACCTTCTCTAGGGCCTGAAACATTAAGTGCCCCCAAAGCCAGCTAATGAAAGACTAAACTCTTTTCCAACTGTTAAAAGATATTTTTTGAAAAGATAGAAATCACGACTCTCATGCAAAGATAAACACGCATCAAAGATTCTATTGTATTCATCAAGTAATGACGGAACCTAAGGTGTTAAATTGGTTCAAAGGAGACGTCAAACAGCAGACACATGTAGGCAATCAGAAGTGCTGACTGCATTTCAGAAAAGCTGAAGTGCATTTGTTAAGACATGCAAGACTGGCTTCCTCCACCAGACATTCATTTGCATTGAATGTGGACAAGAATCATTTACATAACTACGGGTTTTTTTCAACTTACAAAGTTATGAAACAGATCAAAGACAATGAAAGGTGCAGACCCCTAAAAAATTAAAGCACTCAAAGAACTGGGGAACGCCCAGCATTTCTTATAATACTCATTAATCCCTTTCCACCATTCAAAGGTTTGTGCAATTTTTCCTCTCGCTATATGACTTTTTTTATTTTTTTTTTTTGCGGTACGCGGGCCTCTCACTGTTGTGGCCTCTCCCGTTGCGGAGCACAGGCTCCGGACGCGCAGGCCCAGCGGCCATGGCTCACGGGCCCAGCCGCCCCGCGGCATGTGGGATCTTCCCGGGCCGGGGCACGAACCCGTGTCCCCTGCATCAGCAGGCGGACTCTCAACCACTGCGCCACCAGGGAAGCCCGCTATATGACATTTTTGCTAACCGAATATATGTTGCCCATGTTATCTGAGCACTCTTGTGGCTTCTGAAAAACCTCACTGAGCCTCAGTTTCCTCACTTGAAAGAAGGAAATTATAGTATTCATTCTGTAGGGTGCGCTGAAGATTAAAGGCGCTGTCTGGGAAATGCCCGAGAACCGTCCCAGATACCCAGCACCTAGTAGTTCAGGGAAGAATTTGTGCTTCAGTAGAAAACTATGCATTGTCTAGAGCACATATTTTGGGGCATCTGATTTTGATTCTATGGAGGAATCTGCCTCTGAGAATCTTTATGGCTCTGTAAATTGTAGATAACCGAGAGTAATGCAAGTAATTTTTGTCTACAGACATGCAAATAAATTGTCTGCTGGAGGGATAACCTGTCCCCTCCCTTTAAAAAAGGCAGTTTTGCAGTCATTTGCAAATTCATTTATTTCTCATCTGTCGAAGTCTCTGCATTTTGACGTCTCCTTGAAAGTGACTGTGACACCCATCAGAAGCTGTCTCCACAAAGGTCACTAACACAACCCCTTGATAAGACAAAGCTGAGCTTATTGCTCGCCGAGGCAAGGGAGAATGCCACCTTGCAAAACTGTGGCAGTGGGTCTGAGGAAGAGAGGGAAAGTCAGACGGTATTAAGAATTGGAAGTTTGATGTCAGGTGGGTTTTCAAAACAGGGCATTTATTAGGAGTGAGTAAGGATCATGGTTCTATAGTTCAGGGTTGGAGGACCTCAAAGCAAAGGATTCAAGGAATCTTCAGGATGAAAAATCCATTTGCTTGGGCAGCAGTCTCCTGGAAGATCGTGCTAATGAAGGCTCGGAAGAGCACAGAATAGCGAATGTGCAGAGTGAGGTGCCAGTTGGCTCTCAGTGCCCTTATTAAGTGTGAGGATAAGCAGTTCGGTTCCCAGCCTCTCTTGATGTCATTTTGCACCAGGAGCTGAAAGATAGACCATGAATAACTGGGCTGTAATTAATCCAGGTCTTTGCTGCTGCTGTTTGAAGTGTCATAATTGCATGTCAAAATTCCATCAATAGTTCCATCCAAGTTTTCTGTGGTGGTTGTTTCAAACTCGATAAGTGTTAGATTTTCCAGTTCTTTCTGCTGCACTTTGCGAGGTCATTTGCTGCAATAACAGCTGAGCAACAGCATTTACAACTCTGGAGATGATGCATGTGAACATGGCCACACAGACAAATACTAAGGGAAGAACGATGATCAGAGTTCGTTATTCACTTCTTGGCCAGGAGCCCAGGACACCCAGATTAAACTAAGAACAGATTCTATCCCCCAGTCTGAAACATCTACAGAACCAGATATGGGGTCTTTAACAGAATTACCTAATTTTCTGATTTCTTTGTTTATTTCCCAGATCTTATTTTAGTAATATTAAAGATCCAAGAGAAGTCTGCAGGGATCTAAGTATGACATTCTTCCCCTCAAACAGAGCACATTCCTCCTAGAGAGGCCAATATTATATTTAAGGCAGCTCTGTTCTGAACGACCACGTGCCCAATTTCATAATCCTGTTGGATGAGGAAGTGTATGACGTAGGAGAAAAAAATATTTTTCCTCTACCCTCTTAGGGTTAGTATCTGGGGCCTGCTAATTAAACTGAAAAAAGACAGATTAAAAAGAGAAAAAGCATACACATTTTATTTGATGTTAATATATTAACTTTTACATGCATGAAGGCCATCACAGAAGCTGTTAGACTTGGGAGCTTATATACCATTTTAACAAAGGGTGATAAATTATGGAGAAGTGACAAGACAAAGGAAAGGGGGTTGAGGAGCTCCAAGGGGTGATAAAGTGTGGGAAGTTTACTAGGAAATATGTGGTTATGTATTTGTTATACAGACAAGAGTCACTTTCCTCTTCCTGGTATAGGAAAGGGGAACACCTTTACAAATGAAAATTATGTCAGCAGGTGTCAGAGTTCTGGTAATGGGGTTATTTCCTATTCTTGTCTCTGCTTACATGTTAAATACACAATTTCTGGCCTAAAACCAGTTATAAAAAGTGAGGGAAGAGCTGGGGTTGCATCTGCCTCTTGATCTTCTCCTGAATGCTATCTAATGTTATAAAGAACCTATCCCTGAAGCCTCCCAAGTCCCCATCCTTTGTTTACTTTAGACTGGATTAGGCTCTAATCTACTTTCACAGGGAAAACTTTGAGGATAGACTCCAAAAGACCTTACCCAACATTTACAGCTTTTCTAAACCCCTCTCCTCTGATTTCCTATGAAATTTGGGGTCCTTTATATCATCCTTGAGAGCTTCCAATCCTGCTTTCTTCATCCATTTCTTAGCATCTGAGGTTCCCACTAACACTCATTGATACAGACCAGTGAGTCAGTCCTGCATTACACATTCATAAAATTATTCTCAGTTCTTCTGCAAATTTCTCCACACCCTGTCTGGGCTCCCAGCTCAGGGTGAGACCAGGGCTTGGAATCCACAGAAAGGAGGTTTGTCTGTTCTAAGGGAGGTTTAATTTTAAGAGACAACTGAGCTTAAGAGGATTCTGGCAGGCAAGGGGAGAAGAGTAAATCAGAGGGAGCCATAGGGCTAGAAGGAAATGGCAGAGTATAGAACCGGGAAAGAATGGTAGGACAAAGGCTTTTATTAGTTTCAAACTGTGATTTAGGAGGATTATAAGAGAGACTTTTTTTCTTTTGCTTTGGCCAAGAAATTCATTAAGAAAGTCACTTTGGAATCTGAACTTTCTTTATGCCAATTAAGAAATGAAGACCATTGGAAGTTTGAAGTTTTCTCCTTTTTTGAACTGATCTTCTCAGTCTTCAGGGCCATCTTGAGGAAAGGGCTTATTTCAGGGTCTACACCTCTCCTCTTCCTTATAAATTTCTTCTTATTGATGGACAACAAAAGTGACAAAGACAGAGACAGAAACAAATTTCCACCAAGGATATATACATTGTTTTTCAAATTTGGACACTTAAGGAGGGTTTCTTAATTTTAGGAAAGGAAATAAACTCAGCATCTAGGAGCACAGTGAAAGAGGTCAAAGTTCTAATCAATGCAAGGTCTATTTACCTGCCCTGTCATCACAAGCAGAAAGTCCCCAAACAGAAGGCTTAGAGGGCCTCAGAGGGCATTCTGTTTCCCATTCCAGGACATTGGCCACGGCAGTGAGAGCTTGGTCCTGACTGGATCTCAGTGGGACCTCCAAATCTGTCAAAAGCTGGCTCCCCAAATATCACCAACACAACCTCTTGATATGTCAAAGCTGTTTATTGCTTACTGCATTAAGAGAGTGCCACCTCTCAAAGCTTTGGCAGTGTCTCAGAGAAGGAAAGGTGAGGTCAGACTTATTGAGATTTGAACATTTGATTCAAGGCAGGTCTTTCAAATTCTCAGTTAGGATAGGGTAAAGATCACGAAACAATAGTCCAGGATTGGTAGAAGCAGCAAGGTGAAGATTTAAAGGTGAGGGGTTCAAGGAATTTTAGGATGGCTTTTTAAGGAAGTTATTGTGATGAACAATCCAACTATTTGCTTGGGCAGCAGACTCCTGGAAGAATCAGGTTATGCTAATGAAGAGAGAGGAACAGCACAGAGCCCTATTCCTATAGACAGTGACCTGTGGCTTTGGTTTTCAACGTCTGATCTAATTATAAGGGTAGAGAGTCTGCGTGCGCCCATCTTTTCTGTTATTCTCATTTAATTTAGGAGCTAAATAAAATCTTTGTCGTGAATTTATTTTACATCTGCATAAGAGTCAAGATTTTACCTTTTTGGAAAATTTTAACGGTAGATACTCACTAATGGGAGTTGGAATTGTCATCATTGTTTATATAAAAGTCAAAGAATGAGTGGACACAGATCACCATGTCCTGCTGCATATACAGGTCCAATCATTGCTTGTGTCTGTGATGTTCTTATCCTTTATAAACCTCCCAATTGGTTGGGTATCAAAAATCATATTGCTCCACATTCCACATCTTTTTTGGCTTCCAAGCAAAATATTACATCCTCAGCTTAAGTCATGCCTCTATAGCAGGGGTTCTTAACCTTTTTTGTGTCACAGATCCCTTTGACAGACTAGTGAGGTCCCTGGGTCCATTCTCAAAATCCTGTTTTTAAATGCTTGGGAGGAGGGAAAGAACATAGGACAATTAAGGAAACCAACTACATTGAAGTATTATCAAAAAAATTTGTAAAAAATAATTTTCAATATAATAGTATAAGTGCATCTTTGTTAACACTTTAAATAACATGTTCCAGTAACAGATCTGATCATTATTGTAACATAAAGCATGTAGGATGTTTTGAGATATCTGCGAAACTGTAATGTAATATGGAAATATCTGCGGTTCTTGCAAATATGACTCTGGTTGGTTGTCTATCTCCTAATTAAAAGATGTACTACGTTTCAGTGAAAAGTGAGTGATAATCAAGATGTAATTTTTTTCCCAATCAAGTTCATGGACTTCATGAATTCTACCCACAGACTTTTAGGTGTCCACAAACCCCAGTTTGGAATACTTGCTCTATAATCATTGACACTAATGGGAAATTTTAACAGGATTTTAAAAAACCAATTTAATGTGAGTCAATTGGAAAGCATGTTGCAGAGTAATGTACACAATATAACCTCACTGCTGTAAAAACAAAAACACAATGTGCCATGTGTTTGTATGAGGAAAGAAAAGACATGGAGAGATACACACCAGCTGGTCACCTGGCTGGACAGGCAGAAGTGGGAGAGGACAGTTTACATTTTCTTATTATAGTTCAATATTGTTTAATGCTTTACAATAAGTATATACTTTTGTAGTTATTATGGACTGAATGGTGTCCCCCCACAAAATTCATATGTTGAAGTCTTAACCCCCAATGTGATCCTATTTGGAGATAGGATCTTTAGGGATATAATTAATGTTAAATGAGGTCATAAGGGTGGGGCCCTAATCCAACAGGATTGTTGTCTTTAGAAGAAGAGGAAGAAACCCCAGAGATAGCTCTCTATTTCCACTTGCACAGAGAAGGGGTCATGTGAGGATATAAAAAGACCACCGTCGGGCTTCCCTGGTGGCACAGTTGTTGAGAGTCCACCTGCCGATGCAGGGGACGCGGGTTCGTGCCCTGGTCCGGGAAGATCCCACATGCCGCGGAGCAGCTGGGCCCGTGAGCCATGGCCGCTAAGCCTGCGCGTCTGGTGCCTGTGCTCCACAACAGGAGAGGCCACAACAGTGAGAGGCCCGCGTACCACAAAAACAAGAACAACAACAACAAAAAAAAAAAACGACCACCATCTACCAGCCAGGAAGATATGTCTCTCTGGACACCAGCCCTGCCGGCACCTTGATCTTGGATTCCAGCCTCCAGAACTGTGAGAAAATAAATACGTATTGCTTAAGACACCCAAACTGTGGTGTTTGTCATGGCAGCCTAAGCAGACTACGATAGTTTAGGGGGGAAAAAAACCATAATTTTTCAAATAGTCGATTTGAAATCCAAACCCAGAGTATTGATTGGCAATAAAAACAGTTATGCTCTGTGGTCAGGATAGCTTTGGTATCATAAAAGAAAGCTCCCAGAAGGCTAGTCTCAGTCATTGCCCCTCTATATCCCAACCCCATACCCCATGTCAAAGTCAGAATCTTACAAAGCTGTCTGATACTCCAAAAACTGGGTTTCCCAGCAGGATTCTGACTGGTACCATAGTCTCCCTTATCTGTGGTTTTGCTTTCCACAGTTCCAGGAACCCACAGTCAACTGCAGTCTGAAAATATCAAATGGAAAATTCCAGAAATAAATAATTCATAAATTTTAAATTGGGTGCCATCCTGATGAATTCTCGTGCCATCTCACTCTGTCCCACCCAGGACGTGAATCACCCTTTTGTCCAGCAGATTTATGCTATTTATACCACCCACCCATTGGTCGCTTAGTAGCCTCTAGGATAGTAGCCTAATGCTACGTCACAGTGCCTACGTCACTCACCTCACCTCATCTCATCACGTAGGCACTGTATCACCTTACATCATCACAAGAAGAGTGAGTAGAGAGCGATAAAATATTTTAAGAGAGAGAGAAACCACCTTCACATAACTTTTATTACAGTGCATTGTTCCAGTTGTTCTGTTACTAGTTATTGCTGTTAATCTCTCACTGTGCCTAATTTATAAATTAAACTTTATCATAGGTATGTATGCTAGGAAAAAGCATAGTATATACAGGGTTCGGCACCAGCTGCAGTTTCAGGCATCCACTGGGGGTCTTAGAATGCATCCTCCCCACAGATAAGAGGGAACTACTGGATTTTCCAGCCCCATCTTCCCATCAGCAATTCATGAGCCTTACTGACTGCATCATAGTTTTTTTCAAAAACAGCCTGTTTTTCTCAGCAAAAAAGAATAGTGTAAAAACTATTCCCAGCAAAGAGGATAGCGTGGGGAAAAAAGAGATTTGCCAAAGAATTTCAAAAAGCCATGAATCTATTGTGTGGCATCATTTAATCTTTGGGTGGTCTCCCCCTCCCCACCCAACTTCTGCCTTCCTGGCCCTAAGTACTCTTGACTTAAGATATCTTGAAGATCACCAGAAACAGAGTCCTGTAGATCATGCATGAAGCCTTATCTTTCCTGGTTATGCTTTTAATTCAGAGGTCACCCATCCATGGCGCTCCAGGAGGCTTACGGCATTAATGAATCCCTTACTGAATTTACAGTAGCAGCTTTCAGCCCACACATTAGTGCCACTTAGACAGAGATCAAATTTCTTTTTTAAGCGAAAACTTCAATAGCTCACAGATCAGCCAGCTGAACTCTCTCTCTCCAACTTCCAGCTTCAATAGCGGGGGGTCTCACCAAGCAGAAAGTAAAAACCAAATTCCAACACAATACTTCTCACATTTTAAAAACTTCCCACAGCTCGTTTGCAAAATAATATCTGTTAGCTTTATTAAGAAATGGGAGGTCTTTGCTCTAGGTTAAATACGGAATGCTTCTTAGCGCGGTCACAAAAGTGTTTGATCAGTTATTTATAATTAAATCATCATTTACTAGCTGAGAGACCCAAAGAATCCATTTCTCTGAACATCAGTTTCTTAATTTTAAAAAGGGAATAAAAGTACATGGTCTGCCTACTGCCCAGGACTGTTGTAAAGATCATATAAGATAATAATATATGGGAAAGTACTGTTGGTGCTGGTGGCTGTGTTTGAGACTCAGATGAACTATTTTGTTGGGCAAACTTAAGGCTACATAAGTGACAGTTTTAATAAATTGGGGGAATTATGTCAAGTTAATAATGGCTGAACATGAACTCAAAACACCTCAGTTTCTAAAAAGCACTAGGATTCCTTAAGATCAGATCCGCATAGACCTGATAAATAAAGGTGAGTGGACACAATTATGTCAGTGGAGGAATGAACCCTTCAGTTTCCTTTTCCAGAAAGAGAGGGGCAGAAATGGCCCCTAAGAATATAACTGGGCCCTTGTTAATGGTAATTCCAAAGTTTCCTGGGTCCTTGTGAAGCTCAGGGGTAGTCACACTTTGTATCCCCATCAGGCTGGACGGGGCATGATTTGAAAGCAAGTTGAGAGAGGTAGGCAGGAGCGCCATCACAAGAGAGATGCTTTATAATCATATGAGTTTTGACTCTACTCTTATTGAGAATTCACACTGGTCCTTGGGAGTGGGGGGGGGATGTGTGTGTGTTTGGATGTGTATGTGCTGTTTGGAGGCGGGGAGGTCTGCCTAGACAATTCAACAATTCCTAGCTAGACAATTAGAAGAAGGAAAGAGTCCAGGCTACAGCTCACACTTGTGTGGAGACTTCCAGCAACAGCTCACTTGGGCGCCCAGGACCACCACAAACTTCACTGTGATGATCAAGACTCAGCCAACCCAACCACAGGCCTCTCCTCCCCAGACTGTACGAAAAACACTGCAGCAAAGAGCAACTGTGAACTGACCACCGTAGCAACACTCCGGGGCAATTTATCTCAACAAGTCAGACTTAGGAAATGACCCGCCTGGAGAGGAGGGATCCATCCTGTGGGTATAAAGAGGTTTATTCTGAAAGTTGGACACAGAGCACACAACAGAGGAAGAATGTACTCACAAAGATGCCTCCACCTGGGACAAAGGACTGATGTGAGGAGGTGGGGATGCCCACGAGAGACCAACAGCATGTGAAGCATTCGAACTCCCTGGGGGCTCTTCCCTAAAATGGGAATATTAATAATTAGCACATATTTTTTGAATGTCTCCTTCTTACTTATACTCAATCCTGCACTAAAGTCTGATGCTCAGATAGAAACTTGAATGTTCAGGCTCTGCAAAATAAAGAGAGGGCAGGGACAGGATGCATGGGCTGCCCATTTTTACCTTTCTGCTGCCATTGCAAGAACACAGCAGCATCCTAGTGAGGACATTGTGTCCTGTTGCTCAGACAGGAACCAGCACAACTGGGATCCTCAGAAGAACACAGGGTGACTGTGACCCCGGAGCAGTTAAGAGATGACCTATCCCTGTTTCCACCCCATCTTCTTTCCCTAAAACCCTTGCAAAAGATAATCCCTTAAGAGGGACAGAAAACTGGAACTTTCGGTGGGTGGGCCAGAGGTAAATGATCTGTAATTTACAGTAATTATCAACCTGGTATACACCTGGGTAGGTAGGTCTCTTCCTTTTCATCCAGATGGACACTTGTGTCAACCCTTACATTCTCCAGCCCTCACAACTGGATTCAATTCCATTCAGCCTGTATTGAGGGCTTATGTTAAACATGGTATTCAGATCTGAGGCTACAAAGATAATGATGATAATAATAAATGCCATCATATCATATTCATTCTACAGATGAGGAAACCAACACTCAGAGAGGTGACCTCAGCTGCTGCAACGGAATAAATGGCAGAAGTGGAATTTAGAGAAGGGCTGTGTGACCCTACAGAGTTTATGTTCCTGTCATCACTGCATAATAGTCCTACCCTTCAAGTCCCATTCTCAGATTTCCAGGATGCATCACTACAGCATCTGTATGCACCCCAAGGCGTCAGCATCATCCCCAAAGTTATGTCTGTCCCACTGTCCCAGGCCCACCTTGCCCTGCCTCCTCTTCTCTGCCTTACATTCCAGTCCTCTTTGAGAGCCAGGGAGCTGACCCCAACCCCAGTCTGAGCCACCCTGCTTGATTCTAGCCAGCTTCCTGCCAAGAGCTCAGACTGCTGCACCCCAGAACTCAGGTCCCTCTGCCCGCCATTGGAGCAGCACAGAAGTACTTACATGTGGGGTCCCTTCTCTGAGGCTCAGAGAATCCTAATCTATTAGATGAAGGTAGTATTATCTCCCGCTAAGGTTGGATGAGGTAATCTATGTAAAATGCTCAGTGCAGGCTTGATTCCTGGGGCTCCCATCTGCCTGAGTCTCTCAAGATCGTGCTTGGCCGAGAAGATTAGACCACCCTCCCCACATAGCATTAAGGCAGCTACACTTGAATTTGGACATTCCTGGGATGCTATGTACTGCCAGGTCCAGGGCCTACCTCTGAAACCCAGCCAGTTTTCCCCAGCCTGCCTCATATCAGCCAAGGGGGCAGGGCTCTGCTTTCCCCCTCGGGAGCCTTGGCTGAGGTCCCAGCATGCCCACTCCTGTTGCTTTTCAACAGAATTTTCTAGAGTGATGGAACTGTTCTGTATCTGTGCTGTCCGAAATGGAAGCCAGTAGTCCCAAGGAGCTATTGAGAATTTGAAAGACGGTTAGTATGGCTAAGGAACAGAAATTTTAATTATTTTAAATTAATTTTAATGTAAATCACCACATGTGGCTGAGGCTAGCGGCTATCATCTTGGATGGCACAGGTGCAATGCATGCACACCCAGGTGTGTTCCTTGTCTCTCTGCTCCCAGCCATTACTTCACCCCACAGTGAGGTTGTAGCAACTTGCAGAGAAGTCTAGCCCCACCAGTAACTCACCAGACACTCACTGGCTCCTATAGATAAGCCTGTGATTACATCTAGTGTATTCACCTCTGCCTGGAGAAATCTACCTCCCAGGTAACAATGCTTTTAGGGGTCATTGGAAGGTGAGGAGGAAACAGACAAGCAACCCAGCAGTGGGGCTGCAGCAGCCCGAGCTGAGAAGGGGTGTATATAATTACGTATCCCAGAGCTGGAGAGGATTAGAAGTGCTACAGAAGTGAATGTCAGGCAACATGATATTCCATTGGTGCGAAATGAGCATTTCTATAGAGTTAGCCAACACTCTCTAAATCAAGAATATCTGCTGCCGAAAAGAAAATGAGGGTGAAGTGAATCATAAACTAGAGTAAAATGGGATAGGAGAGATCGTGCAGGGTGCTCAAGCCAGCAGACCATACCTGCAAACCTGAGTGCCCACACACTACTCTAAAGACTAGATCCTTCATCACAGGGACATGTGATTTAAATGGAAAATAGACATTGAAAAAAGCAGAATAGAGCTTCCGGGAAGACGGCGGAAGAGTAAGACGCGGAGACCACCTTCCTCCCCACAGATACACCAGAAATACATCTACACGTGGAACAACTCCTATAGCACACCTACTGAATGCTGGCAGAAGACCTCAGACCTCCCAAAAGGCAAGAAACCCCCCCCCCCACGTACCTGGGTAGGGCAAAAGAAAAAAGAATAAACAGAGACAAAAGGATAGGGACGGGACCTGCACCAGTGGGAGGGAGCTGTGAAGGAGGAAAGTCTCCACACACTAGAAGCCCCTTCGCGGGCGGAGACTGCGGGTGGCGGAGGGGAAAAGCTTCGAAGCCGCGGAGGAGAGCACAGCAACAGGGGTGCGGGGGGCAAAGCGGGGAGAGATTCCCGCACAGAGGATCAGGGCCGACCGGCACTCACCAGCTCGAGAGGCTTGTCTGCTCACCCGCCGGGGCGGGCGGGGCTGCGAGCTGGGGCTCGGGCTTCGGTCGCAGCGCCGGGAGAGGACTAGGGTTGGCTTCGTGAACACAGCCTGAAGGGGTTAGTGCACCACGGCTAGCCGGGAGGGAGTCCGGGGAAAAGTCTGGACCTGCCGAAGAGGCAAGAGACTTTTTCTTCCCTCTTTGTTTCCTAGTGCGCGAGGGGAGGGGATTAAGAGCGCTGCTTGAAGGAGCTCCAGAGACAGGCGAGAGCCGCGGCTAAAAGCGCGGGCCCCAGAGACGGGCAGGAGACGCTAAGGCTGTTGCTGCCGCCACCAAGGGGCCTGTGTGCGAGCACAGGTCACTCTCCACACCCCTCTTCCGGGGAGCCTGTGCAGCCCGCCACTGCCAGGGTCCCGGGATCCAGGGACAACCCCCCGGAAGAACGCACGGCGCGCCTCAGGCTGGTGCAACGTCACGCCGGCCTCTGCCGCCGCAGGCCCGCCCTGCACTCCGTACCCCTCCCTCCCCCCCCCTCCCCCGGCCTGAGTGAGCCGGAGCCCCTGAATCAGCGGCTCCTTTAACCCCGTCCTCTCTGAGCGAAGAACAGACGCCCTCCGGCGACCTACACGCAGAGGTAGGGCCAAATCCAAAGCTGAGCCCCTGGGAGCTGTGAGAACAAAGAGAAAGGGAATTCTCTCCCAGCAGCCTCAGAAGAAGCGGATTAAAGCTCCACAATCAATTTGATGTACCCTGCGTCTGTGGAATACATGAATAGACAACGAGTCATCCCAAATTGAGGAGGTGGACTTTGAGAGCAAGATTTATGATTTTTTCCCCTTTTCCTCTTTTTGTGAGTGTGTATGTGTATGCTTCTGTGTGAGATTTTGTCTGTATAGCTTTGCTTCCACCATTTGTCCTAGGGTTCTATCCATCCGGGGTTTTTTGTTTTTTTTCTTAATAATTATTTTTTTATTTTAATAACTTTATTATATTTTATCTTACTTTATTTTACTTTATCTTTTCTTTTTTTCCTTCCTTCCCTCCTTCCTTCCTTCCTTCCTCCCTCCTTTCTTTCTTTCTACTTCTACTAATTCTTTCTTTCTACTTTTTCTGCCTTTTATTCTGAGCCGTGTGGATGAAAGGCTCTTGGTGCTGCAGTCAGGAGTCAGTGCTGTGCCTCTGAGGTGGGAGAGCCAACTTCAGGACACTGGTCCACAAGAGACCTCCCAGCTCCACATAATATCAAATGGCGAAAATCTCCCAGAGATCTCCATCTCAACACCAGCACCCAGCTTCACTCAACAACCAGCAAGCTACAGTGCTGGACATCCTATGCCAAACAACTAGCAAGACAGGAACACAACCCCACACATTAGCAGAGAGGCTGCCTAAAATCATAATAAGTCCACAGACACCCCAAAACACACCACCAGACATGGACCTGCCCACCAGAAAGACAAGATCCAGCCTCATCCACCAGAACACAGGCACTAGTCCCCTCCACCAGGAAGCCTACACAACCCACTGAACCAACCTTAGCCACTGGGGACAGACACCAAAAACAACGGGAACTACGAACCTGCAGCCTGCAAAAAGGAGACCCCAAACACAGTAAGATAAGCAAAATGAAAAGACAGAAAAACACATAGCAGATGAAGGAGCAAGTTAAAAATCCACCAGACCTAACGAATGAAGAGGAAATAGGCAGTCTACCTGAAAAAGAGTTCAAAATAATGATAGTAAAGATGATCCAAAACCTTGGAAATAGAATGGACAAAAGGCAAGAAACATTTAACAAGGACCTAGAAGAACTAAAGATGAAACAAACAATGATGAACAACACAATAAATGAAATGAAAAATACTCTAGATGGGATCAATAGCAGAATAACTGAGGCAGAAGAACGGATAAGTGAGCTGGAAGATAAAATAGTGGAAATAACTACTGCAGAGCAGAATAAAGAAAAAAGAATGAAAAGAACTGAAGACAGTCTCAGAGACCTCTGGGACAACACTAAATGCACCAACATTCGAATTATAGGGGTTCCAGAAGAAGAAGAGAAAAAGAAAGGGACTGACAAAATATTTGAAGAGATTATAGTTGAAAACTTCCCTAATATGGGAAAGGAAATAGTTAACCAAGTCCAGGAAGCACAGAGAGTCCCATACAGGATAAATCCAAGGAGAAATACACCAAGACACATATTAATCAAACTGTCAAAAATTAAATACAAAGAAAACATCAAAAGCAGCAAGGGAAAGACAACAAATAACACACAAGGGAATCCCCATAAGGTTAACAGCTGATCTTTCAGAGAAACTGCAAGCCAGAAGGGACTGGCAGTACATATTTAAAGTGATAAAGGAGAAAAACCTGCAACCAAGATTACTCTACCCAGCAAGGATCTCATTCAGATTCGATGGAGAAATTAAAACCTTTACAGACAAGCAAAAGCTGAGAGAGTTCAGCACAACCAAACCAGCTGTACAACTGCTAAAGGAACTTCTCTAGGCAAGAAACACAAGAGAAGGAAAAGACCTACAACAACAAACCCAAAACAATTAAGAAAATGGGAATAGGAACATACATATCGATAATTACCTTAAATGTAAATGGACTAAATGCTCCCACCAAAAGACACAGATTGGCTGAATGGATACAAAACAAGACCCATATATTTGCTGTCTACAAGAGACCCACTTCAGACCTAGAGACACATACAGACTGAAAGTAAGGGGTGGAAAGAGATATTTCATGCAAATGGAAACCAAAAGAAAGCTGGAGTATCATTCTCCTATCAGACAAAATAGACTTTAAAATAAAGACTATTAGAAGAGACAAAGAAGGACACTACATAATGATCAAGGGATCGATCCAAGAAGAAGATATAACAATTGTAAATATTTATGCACCCAACATAGGAGCACCTCAATACATAAGGCAAATACTAACAGCCATAAAAGGGGAAATCGACAGTAACACAATCATAGTAGGGGACTTTAACACCCCACTTTCACCAATGGACAGATCATCCAAAATGAAAATAAATAAGGAAACACAAGCTTCAAATGATACATTAAACAAGATGGACTTAATTGATATTTATAGGACATTCCATCCAAAAACAACAAAATACACATTTTTCTCAAGTGCTCATGGAACATTCTCCAGGATAGATCATATCTTGGGTCACAAGTCAAGCCTTGGTAAACTTCAGAATACTGAAATCGTATCAAGTATCTTTTCCAACCACAACACTAGGAGATTAGATATCAATTACAGGAAAAGATCTGTAAAAAATACAAACACATGGAGGCTAAACAATACACTACTTAAAAACGAAGTGATCACTGAAGAAATCAAAGAGGAAATAAAAAAATTCCTAGAAACAAATGACAATGGAGACACGACGACCCAAAATCTATGGGATGCAGCAAAAGCAGTTCTAAGAGGGAAGTTTATAGCAATACAATCCTACCTTAAGAAACAGGAAACACCTCGAATAAACAACCTAACCTTGCACCTAAAGCAATTAGAGAAAGAAGAACAAAAACACCCCAAAGTTAGCAGAAGGAAAGAAATCATAAAAATCAGATCAGAAATAAATGAAAAAGAAATGAAGGAAACGATAGCAAAGATCAATAAAACTAAAAGCTGGTTCTTTGAGAAGATAAACAAAATTGATAAACCATTAGCCAGACTCATCAAGAAAAACAGGGAGAAGACTCAAATCAGTACAATTAGAAATGGAAAAGAAGTAACAACTGACACTGCAGAAATACAAAAGATCATGAGAGATTACTACAAGCAACTCTATGCCAATAAAATGGACAACCTGGAAGAAATGGACAAATTCTTAGAAATGCACAACCTGCCAAGATTGAATCAGGAAGAAATAGAAAATATGAACAGACCAATCACAAGCACTGAAATTGAAACTGTGATTAAAAATCTTCCAACAAACAAAAGCCCAGGACCAGATGGCTTCACAGGCGAATTCTATCAAACATCTAGAGAAGAACTAACACCTATCCTTCTCAAACTCTTCCAAAATATAGCAGAGGGAGGAACACTCCCAAACTCATTCTACGAGGCCACCATCACCTTGATACCAAAACCAGACAAGGATGTCACAAAGAAAGAAAACTACAGGCCAATATCACTGATGAACATAGATGCAAAATTCCTCAACAAAATACTAGCAAACAGAATCCAACAGCACATTAAAAGGATCATACACCATGATCAAGTGGGGTTTATTCCAGGAATGCAAGGATTCTTCAATATACGCAAAACAATCAATGTGATAAATCATATTAACAAATTGAAGGAGAAAAACCATATGATCATCTCAATAGATGCAGAGAAAGCTTTTGACAAAATTCAACACCCATTTATGATAAAAACCCTGCAGAAAGTAGGCATAGAGGGAACTTTCCTCAACATAATAAAGGCCATATATGACAAACCCACAGCCAACATCGTCCTCAATGGTGAAAAACTGAAAGCATTTCCACTAAGATAAGGAAGAAGACAAGGTTGCCCACTCTCACCACTCTTATTCAACATAGTTTTGGAAGTTTTAGCCACAGCAATCAGAGAAGAAAAGGAAATAAAAGGAATCCAAATCGGAAAAGAAGTAAAGCTGTCACTGTTTGCAGATGACATGATACTATACATAGAGAATCCTAAAGATGCTACCAGAAAACTACTAGAGCTAATCAATGAATTTGGTAAAGTAGCAGGATACAAAATTAATGCACAGAAATCTCTGGCATTCCTATACACTAATGATGAAAAATCTGAAAGTGAAATCAAGAAAACACTCCCATTTACCATTACAACAAAAAGAATAGTATATCTAGGAATAAACCTATCTAAAGAGACAAAAGACCTGTTTGCAGAAAATTATGACACTGATGAAAGAAATTAAAGATGATACAAATAGATGGAGAGATATACCATGTTCTTGGATTGGAAGAATCGACATTGTGAAAATGACTCTACTGCCCAAAGCAATCTACAGATTCAATGCAATCCCTATCAAACTACCACTGGTATTTTTCACAGAACTAGAACAAAAAATTTCACAATCTGTATGGAAACACAAAAGACCCCGAATAGCCAAAGCAATCTTGAGAACGAAAAATGGAGCTGGAGGAATCAGGCTCCCTGACTTCAGACTATACTACAAAGCTACAGTAATCAAGACAGTATGGTACTGGCACAAAAACAGAAAGATAGATCAATGGAACAGGATAGAAAGCCCAGAGATAAACCCACGCACATATGATCACCTTATCTTTGATAAAGGAGGCAGGAATGTACAGTGGAGAAAGGACAGCCTCTTCAATAAGTGGTGCTGGGAAAACTGGACAGGTACATGTAAAAGTATGAGATTAGATCACTCCCTAACACCATACACAAAAATAAGCTCAAAATGGATTAAAGACCTAAATGTAAGGCCAGACACTATCAAACTCTTAGAGGAAAACATAGGCAGAACACTCTATGACATAAATCACAGCAAGATCCTTTCTGACCCACCTCCCAGAGAAATGGAAATCAAAACAAAAATAAACAAATGGGACCTAATGAAACTTAAAAGCTTTTGCACAGCAAAGGAAACCATAAACAAGACCAAAAGACAACCCTCAGAATGGGAGAAAATATTTGCAAATGAAGCAACTGACAAAAGATTAATCTCCAAAATTTATAAGCAGCTCATGCAGCTCAATAACAAAAACACAAACAACCCAATCCAAAAATGGGCAGAAGACCTAAATAGACATTTCTCCAAAGAAGATATACAGACTGCCAACAAACACATGAAAGAATGCTCAACTTCATTAATCATTAGAGAAATGCTAATCAAAACTACAATGAGATATCTTCTCACACCAGTCAGAATGGCCATCATCAAAAAATCTAGAAACAATAAATGCTGGAGAGGGTGTGGAGAAAAGGGAACCCTCTTGCACTGTTTGTGGGAATGTACATTGATACAGCCACTGTGGAGAACAGTATGGAGTGTCCTTAAAAAACTACAAATAGAACTACCATATGACCCAGCAATCCCACTACTGGGCATATACCCTGAGAAAACCATAATTCAAAAAGAGTCATGTACCAAAATGTTCATTGCAGCTCTATTTACAATAGCCGGAGATGGAAACAACCTAAGTGTCCATCATCAGATGAATGGATAAAGAAGATGTGGCACATATATACAATGGAATATTACTCAGCCATAAAAAGAAATGAAATTGAGCTATTTGTAATGAGGTGGATAGACCTAGAGTCTGTCATACAGAGTGAAGTAAGTCAGAAAGCGAAAGACAAATACCATATGCTAACACATATATATGGAATTTAAGAAATAAAATGTCATGAAGAACCTAGGGGTAAGACAGGAATAAAGACACAGACCTACTAGAGAATGGACTTGAGGATATGGGGAGGGGGAAGGGTAAGCTGTGACAAAGCGAGAGAGAGGCATGGACATATATACACTACCAAACGTAAGGTAGATAGCTAGTGGGAAGCAGCCGCATAGCACAGGGAGATCAGCTCGGTGCTTTGTGACCGCCTGGAGGGGTGGGATAGGGAGGGTGGGAGGGAGGGAGACGCAAGAGGGAAGAGATATGGGAACATATGTATATGTATAACTGATTCACTTTGTTATAAAGCAGGAACTAACACACCATTGTAAAGCAATTATACTCCAATAAAGATGTTAAAAAAAAAAAAGTTTTAATGATTTCTGAAGATTCTGAAAATCTGAGTTTTTCCTGGTTGCCCCATCTCTCTTGCTGACTCCACAAAGTAGAAGACCATGGATGACTCTGAATACCTGGCTGACTGTTTTATTTATTTATTTATTAACAGTTGATGGGAATCTTTCTTTCTTTCTTTCTTTCTTTCTTTATTTTTGGCTGTGTTGGGTCTTCGTTGCTGTGCGTGGGGTTTCTCTAGTTGCGGCGAGTGGGGGCCACTCTTCGTTGCAGTGCGTGGGCTTCTCATTGCGGTGGCTTTTCTTGTTGCAGAGCACGGGCTCTAGGCACGCGGGCTGCAGTAGTTGTGGCTCCCGGGCTCTAGAGCGCAGGCTCAGTAGTTGTGGCACACAGGACTTAGTTGCTCCACAGCATGTGGGATCTTCCTGGACCAGGGCTCAAACTGTCTGACTATTTTAAATGCCAGCTAATTATAGGGCACTCATTAGAAGTCATCTCATAGAAAACAAACTTATGGTTACCAAAGGGGAAGTAGGGGAAGGAATAAATTGGGAGTATGGAATTAACAGATGCACACTACCATATATAAAATAGATAAACAACAAGGATTTACTGTATAGCACAGGGAACTATATTCAATATCTTGTAATAAGCTATAATGGAAAAGAATTTTTAAAAAGAATATAGATATATACATGTATAACTGAATCACTTTGCCATACACCTGAAACTAACACAATATTGTAAATCAACTATACTTCAGTTAAAAAAAGAAATCATTTCAAGTATAACATCTCTTTATTGATCTGAAAAAAAATTGATATTGGCTGCCTATAAAAATAATTTGCATTTCATTACTAGGAAGAGTCATTAGTGCTGGGAAACCATGGGAAGCAAACCCAACCCATGAAGACCCTTGGTTTCAAAAGACAAACTAACCACTATGAATTAATCTAATTATTCAACCTCTTCCCATCAGAATAACCCAATACGACTGGACTTAGGTGTTGAAGTAGCTCATCCACATCAACCTTCAAGAGGTATCCAATGGTTGAAGTTCCATGTTTTCAAGGTCATGTCAGTTTTGCATTCTTCTCCATAATATATGCATTTGTTTGCATATAAAAATGTTTTTAGGTGTTTGTCAATTAAGTTACTTAATTTTTTTCAACGAAGTTTACTAGTGACATCTACTCTCTGGTTTGATGCACCACATGCATCTTGCAACTTCTCACACATTTAACCAAACACCCAAGGGTCTTACAGATCAGAGGAACTGCTGTAATGATGCCCCGAAACTATGGGTTCGGCTGGCTGCTCATCAGGCACCTGTTCTGGATACTTTACAACATTAACTCATTTAATTATCACAACCACCTGTGAATTAGGTACTAGCCATAGTCTCATTTTACCCCTGAGAAAACCAAATCACAAGAGGTTAAATGACTTGCCCAAGTTCACATAAAGTGTGCAGAGTAGAATTAGGATTTGAACGCAACATTTAGCTCTGGACCGCTAGGCTAGCCTGCCTCTCAAGTCCATTGGTTCATGACAGAGAACCAACCTGCCAACTGTGGACTATAATAAAAGAGTGTGTTAGAAACAGACAGGAATGTAAACAGGCACAGACTTTGGAAGCAACTTGTCAGTATCTGTCAAAATTTTAAACGCTCACCCCCTGTAACCTGGCAATTCCATTTTTAGGCATCCATCCTAAAGATTTGCAGATATGGACAACAAGACACAGGATATGTGTCTTGCAGAGCTGCTCTTGCAGAACTGCTTTTAAAAGGGGGAAATTGGAAAGAGTATAAATGTCCATCTATCCGGAATTTCTTAAATTAACTCTGGCACATCCATACAATAAATTACCATCAGGTTGTTATAAAGAACAAGGTCAGTTTTTACATGCGGCATAGGAAATCCTCTAAGGTACGGGGTTAAGTAAAAAAGGCAAACCGTGGAATTGCTATGTACAGGATGAGGCAGGGATTTAAGCATTTAGGTTGAAAACAACATAAAACAAAACCGTATTTTTGTACATGAAGCCAGGCTCCATGGCAAATAGTAGTAGGGATTTCTGTGTTTAACGATGGTTAATGATAGTTCCGAGAGGCTCCTAAGAGGCAACGTAGTAAAGGTTACAATTAGTCACAGGCACGCCGGGAGGGTAGGAAAATGTCCCCCTTTATCCAAGATGCTAGAGAAACCAGAAGAACATTCTGCAGGATAACAGGGGCAAATCAAGAAGGACTTTGGGGGGATGTTGCAGGGAATATGGAATAATGATAATCCCCACCCCGGCTCTTCGCTCCTGACTGTTCGAAGGTTCTCTGCATCCCACAGACAGATGTTCTAATGGTTGCTTAAAGTCACCCAGCTACTTAGGAACTGAGCTGACAAGAGATAGCCGATGTCCTGTAAGTCCAAGGCTGCTCCACTTTCAATGCAGTCAACTCTGGATTGTTGATTCTTAAGCTGCATCCCAAGTGTTTTCAAAGACTGTCTTAATCTCTGGCACAAATTATACAAACAAACTAGAACCCAGGTTATCGGACTCCAGAGGCCCCCGAGACATGTTCAAGGAGAGCAAAAATGTCCTTCTCAATAAGAAGCTTTGGTTTTGTATGGTCAACCTGTGTGGGGGCTTTTAATTTTCAATTCTTGGTATTTTCTCCATTCTGTTTCATTGCAGCCATCCACCAATAAATACTTTTTTAAATTCTGCCCACTCTCCTGGGCCATCGCATCTCTTCTGGTACATTCTGTCATTTGGTCACTCTGCTGCACTTTGTAGACCTTGTTTTTTTCCGCCTGTAACTTGAAAGGCGCAATTACATTAGCCCAGAGTCCGGTCAGATTACTGCAGGGATGCTGCCCTCTGCCGGCCATCGCCAGGCATGACCCTTTAAGAGGGACACCTGACTCTAGAATTCAGGCAAATAACAACAGCTATTATGTTCTGCCTCCTTTACATGGATTATGCCATTGAAGTCTCACAACAGCCCCATGACATTAGAAATTATTATCTACATTTTCAGAGGAGAAATCTCAATCCCCAAGGAGTTAGGTAACTTGCCTGAGATCACACAGCTAACAAGCAGCAGAAACAGTATTTGAACCCAGGTGTATCTACCCTGCTAGCCATTATTTTATACTGCCTCCCAGAAAGGAAGACAGCTAACAAATTTTGAGCAACTGAAAGGTCAGTTAATTAACTTTAAAAAACTCACTTTCTTACCTGTGGCCACATGACCAGTAAGGCAGATCTTTCGGGGTCCAAAGCATTGGCTTCGTCTCTGTGTCACTCGAGCAGATGCACTGGCCCTAGGAGGTCACTGGCAAAGGGCACAGTGGACTGACAGCCTCCAGCTGCTGTGCTTTCAGCGTGTGCACCGAGGCCACGCTCGTCCCGGGTTCACCCCACCAGTGACTGAGCACCAGGCACGGACCAGATCCCGCCATTTCTGCCCAGTGCAGGACTCCTCTAAGGCCACCTCTGCTGGACACTTCCTATCAGCCTGCACCGCAGTCTGAGGCTCTTTCCTACCCAGTCCCCCTTCCTGCCCTCATGTCACAGGTGTCAGACCTGCACTGTGATCTGAGGGTCCCCCACCCACCCTTGCCCCCTGCTCCTTTATCCCTCACAGCTGTTACCCCCAGTAAATTCCTTGTACGTCTCATGTTCGTTTCTCAGAGGACCCAAACTGACCCCATTTTCAGCTCGAGTCATCCAAGGGCACGTTTCTCCTTCAGTGGAACCACCAGTACTTATTATTGTTAATTCCTGTATACTCTGAAAGAACAAAGTATCAAGAAAAGAAAACATCAAAGTTCCACGCAAATGCTGGATCTCTCCATGTGTACGCTAGGAGCTAGTGACGGGCCCATGGAGCACCCCAGGCCCAGATCAATCACACACACTTGGGGGTGGCGACTGTCTGTGGAGGTGCCAGGCTCTAGGATTCTTGCCCCATCACTCACCATCCCACATGAGGTGGTCCTGGCAAAACTACGAAGAGAGCACTGTTTGTTTTCGCAGTCTGCCTACCTGCCAAGAGCCACATTCCTTACGTGCGTCCCTCCTGATCACGTCTCCGAACGTGGAATCCCAAGTGGATTTGTCCACCTGGCACAAGAATTTATCCTCCACGATGTTCTCACCTCCCTTCCCATAAGTAGATCTTACACCTTCCATTTAACTACCCATGTAACATGGATCAGATGCCCCGGTGGTCAGGCATTAGTTTGGCAATTTGGCGACTTCCCCCAGGTGAATCCAACACTAATCTTACCCTCACGTTGGTCGCATCAAGCGGAGGATGTTAGTCGTGAACATCAATGACTATCCAGCAGGATAAACAGCCATGAGAAACAGCAGTGTAGTGGGGGATAAGTCTGGGATTTGTAATCAGGAGGCCTGGACCAGCGTCCTGCATCTGCATCGTAGGCAAGTTCCCCATCCTCACCCAGCCTCGTTTCCAATTTTTCTATAAGTAGAGACCCAGAGAACAGTATGTCCTTACCACGGGCCACATGCTCTGGTAGATAAGAAGGCTTTGAAGTCAGGCTGACCTGCATTTGACTCCTGGCTGGATAAACCTGAGCAAGGGATCTGGTGTCTCTGCACCTCAGTTCCTCCATCTGTATAATGGGTACTAACACACATCTCGCAGTGCTGCTGTGACCATTAAGAGTGGTATGTAGGGCTTCCCTGGTGGTGCAGTGGTTGAGAGTCCGCCTGCCGATGTAGGGGACGCGGGTTCGTGCCCCGGTCCGGGAAGATCCCACATGCCGCGGAGCGGCTGGGCCTGTGAGCCATGGCTGCTGAGCCTGCGCGTCGGGAGCCTGTGCTCCGCAACGGGAGGGGCCCCAGCAGTGAGAGGCCCGCGTACCGCAAAAAAAAAAGAGTGGTATGTATGTAAAGAATCTGTTATAGTAAATAAGAGATACATGGCTGCTATTCACCAAAATCTTTTGGTTAGAAGAAGAAAAAATCATAAGGTATAACTCACCCGACAGAGGTTGGTTGTTACTGTTACTATAAATGCCGCAGAAGGAATGGAATTAAGGGGTCTGGAATCCAATGACAGGGGGACTTAGCTGAACCAGGGAGAGAAGAGTCAGGCTTTGGACAGGCAGAGGTGGAGGGGACGGCAGCCCGGGTGTGGGGACCAGCAAAGGCAAGAAAGCACAGGGTCTGCTGGGGAAGCTGGCTGGAGCCCATTCCCTAGGGGCCCTGTCGGGTGAGGACAAAAGAATCAGAGAAAGGAAGCCAGGACAATGCCTTCATGAGAGGAAAGTGTGGCTTGAGAGCTCATGAGAGGAAAGGAGGAAAGAGAGGTGCCTCAGATATCTCAGGCACCTGGCGGCTTCCGAGGAGTTTATAATCCCACGGGGAAACGACACATGCTGTGGGCACAGTTAAGTAACATCCAAGACACTGTGGGAAGGAGGGGAGAATGGTAGCGTGGCTACAGGAGCTCCAGAGTCACTTGCCCGGGGACAGGGGAATGAAGAGAAGATTCTATCAGACAAGAGGGAGAAGGCAGGTGTCCCAGGCCCAGATAGCCAGGGGCCAGGAAGCAGCACAGTCACAACCAGGCTGCTCTTTCTACTTACATCACACTCGCCAGAACTTCCCATCCACTAGCCTGACCATCGTGGGGCTGAGGTTGGACTAAAGGACGGCCACCCCTCAGCTGGCCCCACCACCACTTCCCCACCAGCCCGGGTGCAGCTGTGCTGTTGGGATGGGCTTTAAAGGTAGCACGTGCCCTGCCGTGGGTGTTCTGACTGAGAGCCATAGCAAAGGGCAGTTTCATGCTGAGCCCACAGCGCGCATTCATGTTTTGCAAGTCCCTGCACAAGCCCACACTCCTGACTATGCCACAGGCAGATAAACGCACATAACCGCCTCACTCCCTCTGGGGCTGGCTCTTGCTGGAGCAAGCCTTGCACCTGGGAGGTACTCACATGTGGGATAAATGAAGAAATAAATGAAAAGGTATCCCTACTTCCAGTTGGGCGGGAGGTGAACTTCAACCACCTTATCATGACCAAGTGTTGAGGAAATTCTACTGAAATTTACAAAACGTGTGGTGTGAGGGAATCTCTTGTGAAAGTGGGGGCAGGGGGTGTGTTTAGCCTCCTGGAGGTAACAAGAGAGAAAACAGAGACAGCACATCTGGATGCAAGCCACAAGAGCTTATGTCCTCAAAACTGGTGAAAATCTTGATAACAGCTGCCTCTTTTCACCAGTTGTGGAGATGGCTGGGACAGGGGCAAGGGAGTGGCGGAATAAACTGCAAGCTCAGAGAGACAAGGGGCCCCAGGCTACTGTCCACTGGCCTCTTAGTTCCCTGCAGCCTGACCTAGAAAAGCCAGTCCAAATGGTCCCAAAGAGCAGTCTCCCAAGACCCTGGGAGGAGAAGGAACCACCTGGCGGTTGGCAAATGGTCTGTTCCACAGGCTCAGCAGCTGAGCCCCACACCCTGGGGAAATGGCAGGTACCCACAGGGATCCTTTCAGTCTAGTGAAGCAAGACATCGGCAGCGATGTCAGGGAAATGCAGAGAGCCTGGCAACAAGGAAGGGCACCTCTTGGCAGCCACTCTACCTTTATCCACTCAGTGGGGTTCGAGGCACTAGAGACGGCATTGGGACCACACTTAGCAGATGAGATGCTGAGCCCTACATGTTCTGGTGGGGGCATTTTAATGCGGAAGGTTCTTCCCGAGACTTTGAAAGGACTGTGCTCTGATGGTCAGTTTACCAAGGAAAGATATGAGGCCCACAGTCAAGCCAGGGTGCGTTCTTGGTTACGTGACAATTGGAACAGATCCCACGGGCTCAATTCCTGTTTGCAGACTGGAGCCCTGTCATGTCTGGCTTTCCATGTGTCCAAAGCATGAGGGTTAAATTCCGTCTGTCAAGTTGGCTAGGCTCTGGTACAAACACTAGTTGTTGGTCAAACACTAGTCTAGATGTTGCTGTGAAGGTATTTTGTAGCTGTGATTAATATCTACAATCAATTGACTTTAAGAAGATTACCTTTGATAATGTGGGTGGGCCTCATCTCATCAACTGAAGACTTAACAGCAAAAAAATGAGGTTTTTCCGGAAAAGGAATTCTGCCTCAAGACTGTGATGTAGAAATGCTGCCTGAGTTTCCCAGCCTGCCAGGCTGGCCTACAGATTTTGGATTTGCCAACCTCCACAATCACGTGAACAAATTCCTTAAAATAACCCTCTTAGTGTACACAGACATATACTGTATTCTAGTGATTCTCCTTCTCCGGAGAACCTTGTCTGATACACAGGGTAGTTATTAACATTTCAGGTGTGAGGTGAACAGAGCAGTAGGTGTCAGATAAAGGGGTGAAGCCAAGAATACGATGCTCTCACACAAGTGTCCTGGGAGGTAGGTTGGGGCTGGAATTAGCCCCATTTTACAGATAAGGAAACTGACACTTGTCAGCGATGTGTCCCAAATCTCACATCTTATGGATGGTAGAGAAGAGATCTAGATCCTAGTCTTCCTTCTCCAAATGCCTTGTGCTCTTTCTACTACATCTCAGAACCACTTATAACCTATAACCAGTCTCTCTGTGCCACCCTCTCCATTCAGAGCACACCCTCGGGCCCCCATTCACAGTGGAGCACCTAGTCACAGACAGCCCTCCATCAGCTGAACTCCGGGCCGGCTCTTAGCATGATACTCCCTCACCCTCTCCATGCTAATGGCATGTCAGTTCTCCAGTACCCAAACACAAAGATACTCAGCCATCTTTTACTTCATATTTTTCTTACTCCCCACATCTTATCACTTAAGTTTTAGAGGTTCAGCCTCAAAGATGTCTCACAAACCTGCCCTCTTTTTTGTATCTCCCCACCGAGACCACACATGCTCATGCCTTGGGTCCCTTCTCACCCATGGGCTGAGCACCGAAAACAGATTTTGAGAACAACTGAGCTCTTGTGGGATGGAAGAAACCAGTGGAAGAGAGACCAGGTGCTGATTTTTGTGACCAAAGTCTTGGACTCCTTGGACATTTTTAAATGCCTTTGCTCCAACAATTCTCCTTTTATTGTCAAACAACCAAAAATCACTTATCTACTACGTTTCAGATGCTAGGTGGGCTTGCTAGAGCATTTCTAAATGGGGACCATATCTCACTCCCTGGGGAGTATCTGGGGAATTTCCAGGGGCATTTTTTGGTCACAGTGTTGCAGGTTTGGGGGGATTTGCTGCTGGAAATTAGCAGGTGAGGCATAGGACAGTTCTGCACAATAAAAAATGATCCCCATCCCACACAATTTTCAAATGTCCTGCTGGAAAGACATATAGATAAAAAGCTTGTTCATAATTTTCTGATTATAATTTTGTCTCACATATAAGTATCAAGGTATTTTTTGCACATTTTTAATATATATTCAATGTATATTGTACACAAGGAATGCAACAAGTCAAATGGAGATGGCATTGATGTGCTTGTTTGTGGGAAATCACTGATGTCAACACACTCAAGGAACAGCATGGGCTGTGTCACACCTGCACATTGGTCTGTGCTTGTGGGTACGGAGTAGGCATGCAACCGCAGTGTTGTATATCTCTGTGGTCCGGCCCCAGCATTGCATTCTGAAACACTACATGCCATGTAATTACAGGTTACTTTCCTGTTTTTCTCCTTTGTAAAACAGTTATGCAGGCGGGAATGTAAAATGCTGCATCTGCTATGGAATACGGTATGGAGGGTCCTCAGAACATTCAACACAGAATTACCAATGATCCAGCAATTCCACTTCTGGGTAGATACCCCAACTAATTGAAAGTGGGGACTCAAATAGACATTTGTACATCCGTGTTTCTTGCAGCATGATTCATACTAGCCAAAAGGTGGAAGCAACCCAAGGGTGCATGGATGGATGAAAGGATAAACAACATGTGGTATAGACATACAACGGAATATCATTCAGTCTTAAAAGGAAGGAAATGATGACACATGCTACAACATGGATGAATCTTGAAGACTTTATGCTAAGTGAAATAAGCCAGTCACAAAAGGACAAATACTGTATGATTCCACTTATATGAGGTCCCTAGAGGAGTCAAATTCACAGAGACAGAAAGTAGATGGTGGTTGCCAGGGGCTGGGGGGAGAGGGAAGAGGGAGTTGCTGTTTACTGGGTACAGAGTTTCAGTTTGGGGAGATGGAAAAAGTTCTGGAGCTGGATGTTGCCGATGGTTGCAGAACCATGTGAATGTATTTAGTGCCACCGAACGGTACACTTAAAAGTGGTTAAAATGGTAAATTTTATGTTACGTATGTTTTACTACAATTTTTTTAGAGTTTTATTGGTTTTTATGCGTGTATCAGCAGGATAGTAAAGAGGGCATTTCAAAATATTTGTTTTTAAAAGGAAACATTACAGGGAGAACAAGCTGTCTAGAATTTTATGCCCTTAGCACTTTATGGCATACTTTATTTTGTCGGGAGACTTTCTGGCACCCCTTGAAATGTGTGGAGACACCTAGGCATCGCTAATGAAGGGCTGGGGATTGTTGGGACACAGAATGTAAGATCCCAGGGGACTCAGAAAATTTATACTTGAGCTTAAGAGAATTAGGGCTGAGAGGAAAGCTATTCAGAGTCCATTTAAGTTTGATGTGAGCTAGCATGTCTGGGACTGCAAGCATTTTATATTTATGGAGCTTCTCATGCTTCATGACACAAAAGCTCTCTACCTGTAGAGTCCATTAGCAGAGGTAGCTACGGCAGAGTGCAAGTCATGTCTGCCTTGGCCACATGAGAACTGTCCGTGTGATTTAGGACAAATGTCTTAACTCTGAGTCCCATTTGCCACAATCTGTAAGACAGGAGTAATATTTACCCACCTTGTTATGAATACCTCCTATTTATTGGATACCTACTCTGGGCCAGTTTCTTGGCAGACATTGCATCATCTCATCATTCATCATGTAATCTTCACAGCTGCCCTGTGAGTTAGGCGTCATCCCTATCACACAACTTAGGAAACCAAAGCAGATGCTGTCGGTCCCCCAGCCAACTCCTCCTGGCTCATGGGAGGGCATAAATGTCACTTCCTGTGTCTCTCTGGCTGCGTGAGCCTCCTCTGCCTAAAAACAGGCATCCGGGAAGGGCCGGGGAGATGAAACCCCATGAGCAAGCCTCAGGCAACGAAGGATGGGAGTTGGTGGGTAAACAGTCCAGCACCCTCACCCGGCAGTAGAACAATCCAGGGATGTGCCCTGCTAAGTCTCCCAGAGGCCCCTGTGGGACTGAGACCCGCTATTGGTTTTCCTCCCTTCCCTGCCTCACACCCCACACTCCCCATTCTGCGCTTCCTGGAATCAGCTCCCAAATAAACCACTTCCCTCAAACACTTGTCTCAGGATCCGCTTGCTGGGGAACCCAAAGGAAGACAGCAGGCGAGGCTCAGAGAGTGAAGTTACTTGCTCGTGATCCCACAGTCAGAAAGCTTGGCTGAGCCCCACTGGCCAGCCCACTCCTGAATGCAAAGCCCCTCTGCCTTCCACCTTCCCTGGGTGTTGGGGATTGAGTGGGATAAAGCCGATGAAGAGGAGGCCTCCCTGCACAGTAAATGATCATCATGTTTTCACCTGATCTTCATCATAGCCCTGGGGGCTGGATCAGCAGGTTAGTTCTAGGCCCACTTTATAGGAGATGGAGGCCCCTTGCACAAAGTTACTGGCTATAGTGACCAATGGCAAGATGATTCTCTGCTCCTCCCAGCCCGTTCTCCATGTTTCCCTGCCTTTCTCTGTGACCAGGAGGCCAATACTACTGGACTTCATCCTCCAGGCCCCTCACCCTCTGGTTTCCAGGTGGGGTCAGCCAATATAAGGCATGGGCAGCAAGAGAGAAAAGGGGGGTTTGTGAGGCCCCCCTCTCTCCGAGGGGCTATAATTTTAGCAGTGACTGCATTCCTCTACCTGAGCCACAGCTCCTATCCGACCACTTTAATTTTTAAAAAACACTTGGATTTTCCCAGGTTTTATTAGAAATCTAGGATCCTGAGAAAGAGGGGAGGAAATGACAGATGTCTGCTAAGACCCCAGGACACTTTCCAAGGGCTAGTTTGCCCTGACCCTGTATCATGGCTACAGCTCTCACGCCCTTGACTTGCCCTTCAGCAAATGTTATGGCTTCTGGCTCTTGCTGATCCCAGGGTGTTTCTCATCCCCTACCCACACCTCCATAAATCTATAGATAATCCTTTCATTACACCCTCTCCAATTAACCCCTTTGAGGTACCATTCTCTTCCTTTCTGGGACTCAGACCTGAAAGGCTTAGCAACCAATAAGAGGGGGAGAAAATATAATCCTTATGGAGCAAATACCATTTTCCAGGCCCAGAACAAAGCTCTTTTCATTCATGACACTCACGGGAAGGCTGTGAGGTGGGTATAATTATGAGTCCCATTTCACAGATTAACAAACTGAGGCTCAGTCATGATACATGGACCAAAATCCAGGTCAGTTAGAATTGACAGTCCATGTTCTCTCCCCTTCCCCACAAAGACTACACTGTTCTCTAGCCTGACTTGCCTTTATTGTAAATAACTGTTGGGACCACAGCCATCCAGCCTTGACCTGGGCATGTCAGGAAACCCGAAACACCCTGCCTGTGGCTAGGGTGTAGCATCTTTGTGGCCAATGAGCGTTCCATGAATGGAAACAGCCTTTCCCTTCTGTGAGGAAAGGCAGGATTTCATATGAATGTGTGATGGCTGGCAGGGGGCCAAGAATAAGAGCAGGAAATGGGAGCCCGAGTGAGATAACTGCCATGAACATTAAGGGGAGGGGGCAGAGTAAACAGAGGACTTTCAATTTTGCAAAGCATTGGAGAGCTCGTTGGATTAAGGAATGGCCCTTGGAGAGAACTGGGGGATATTAGGAAAAGGGGGAGACAGCCTTGGCAGGCAACAGAGACTAAGTGCTGGTGGAGGAATTAAAGGGTGGGGCGAATGACTAGGAAACCACAGAATAATGCAAAACCCAAAAGCAGGCATCTGAAATGTGCAAAAGAAAAAAATAAATTATAAGGCAAAACATAGCCGACCAGAGTTTGTGCTTAGTAGCCGAAAATACTCAAAACAACATCTTGGAATGAGAAACACATGGATTAAGAAGCAACTGTCATTCGATTTAGCAGCTTGAGAAATGTGACTTGTCCCCATGGGGGTTTGGAGGAGGAACTAGTCAGAAAGAAAGAGTTCAGAATTCTAAATAAAGTTGCGGGGCTGAATGGGCCCACAGGGGTTGCCCCAGTACTTGACAATTACGAATAAAATCCAAAATACCAGATTTCACAAGGTCCATTAGAATATACAAATTTTCTTCTCCCTACTCTACATCAATCTACAGCTTACCCATTATAAAATACTGTCTAGCTATTTAGCACCTACATTCCAGACACTTTACATATATTATCCCTGATTCTCCCAACAACCCTACAAGTAGTAGTATTGTCCTCTTATACAGATTTGGAAACTGAGACACAGTGTTTGAACAACTTGGCCCAGGTCACACAAGAGGTTGGTGAGAGGTTGAAGAAGGAAGGAAACCCAGATCACTCTTTCTCCCAGCACATTCCATTACCCCATGGAGAGTCTCAAAACCTAGGCTTTCTAGATGGCCCAAACCTCTGTTTTCAGAAGGAAAAATCAAGGAATGGAGAGGGGATAGAGGTGCCTATGGAAGTGGTGGCCCTAGAATTTGAGTGGAGATCTATGGGGTCTGGGGAGAGAAACCTTGAGATCACTGAACCCAACTCCTCTATTTTATGCCGACTTGATCCCTCCAAGATCTCGAAGCTGTGGCAGCAGGGAAGCACATTTGTCAAGCACGGTAGCACATCCTCCTACTATTCATGTATTCATTCGTTCATTCAACGAACATTTTTAAGTGCCAAGATCTATGTACTATGAAAATATTTTTCCAATAAGCAACTGGAAGGTGTTCGATTTGCATCTTCTTTTGATTTGATCTTTCTTTTTCACTTTAGCACATTTCCACTGAATTCACTGCATCAGGTCCTCAAATGTTCCTCCAAAAACTTTGTGCAATGAAAAATCAGCAGACTGCTATCTTTAGAACATTTATGATCAAATAGCAGTCCCTGGTTTTCTCCAGTTGTGATTGTGTTTTCTGTTCAGTAACACTGACAGCTCTGAAAGCATGCATTTTTCTTTAGCAAATATGAATGGTAAAGGCCTCTTGTATTCCCTTTTCTGAGCTGAGGAGGGTAATTGAAAGGGTGCTTTGTAAAAACTCTGAAAAACACATGAGTTTACCTAGAGTTTTATTAGAAATCTAGAAACCTGGGAAGGGGAAATAAAACCATGTATGTTTGCCAAATCCCAAAACGTTTTCCCCATTTGGTCAGATCAAGTGCCAAGTTCATGCTGGTCTACTCATCGGTAAATTTTTGCTGTGTAACAAATGACCCCTAAAACTCAGTGACTGAAAGTAATAAACACTTATCATTTTCCCTGATCCTGTGGGTCTGCTCGGTGGTTCACCTGGGCCTCTGGCCTGGCCTTGGATGAGCTAGGTTGCCACACTCACATGCCTGGGACTTACCTGGGTTGAGTGGGGCCCCTCTCCTCTCAGGGGGCTGGCCTGGACTTCTCCACATACCAGTGAAAGAGCTCTCAACAGCAAGAGAAGGGCAAGGCTCAGTGGACAAGCACGTTTCAAGACTCTCGTATCACGTGTGTTCCTTGTCCCATTGGCCAAAGCCTGTCATGAGGCCAAGCCAAATTCAAGGGGTGGAAAAACAGACTCCACTTCTTAAGTGGGTGGATCTATAAAAATACTGTGGCCATTTTTTTTTCATATTCCCTCAGCTGCTGGGAGTTTTTCTGGCTGAGGTCCCTCAACTATCAGCCCTCTCAGAAACAGCTCATGTTTTCCTGAAGAAAGCCACCTCACTCAAGGACGAACCTCCTTCCCAGGGGCAGCAGCCTGCAGTGGTAACTGGTCACTACAGGGATACAAAGGCTTAGCCCCTTGCCCAAACTTGAGACAAGTCCAACAGGTCATCCCAGCTTCATAGCTTCCCCAGTGGTCAGCTGAGGCCTTTATTGAACCTGAATTTCAGTCGAACTCCTCTGTCTGGTCAGTCCTGCTGACTTCCCTTCCACCACAGGTGTCCATCCTGATCACATCTCCCAGAAGACCAATCACAATCTAATCTCTGTCCCACTGGCTGCTCCCTGGGGACCCCAACCTGACAGAAGATGCCAGGAGTAGTCTGAGAAAGCAGATGCTAAAATGGACTCTGAGGCTGTATCACCTGCCAGCCGACAGGCAATGAAAATCCCATTACTGTTGATACGCAGAACTAATTTAGCCCCTGACACAGATGGCAATGAAACTGGTAAAACTTCCACCAGTGGTGAAATGGAATGGGATACTGGTGGAAGAAACAGTCCTAGAGGGTGTGACATATCAGGCTTTTGCAAAAGATGGAGGAAATAGTCATTATAAGGAAAATGGAACTGAATGGCCATCACTGGAGAACAATGTATGCTTTGGAAAAAAGATAACAAAAGATTGCGAATGACTAACGGTAAATAAAATTTTAAAAATAAGCACAAAGCCCTCCTTAGCCTCACATAAAGAAAATTCTTATCTCCTGCAACCAAAGACTAAATTCTCAACCAAAGAATGGAAGGAGTTGGGCTCTTGATGCCTTTGTGAAGCAGAGCCACTGTTGTCAGCTCAGATGTTTACACGAGAGAGAAATCAATTTCTACCTAATTGAATATATCATTATTTGGGGTCTATTTCATATCTAGTCCAAGTTATACCCTGTTACAGGCTGAATATTTATCCCCCAAAATTCATATGTTGAAGCCCAATCCCCAATGTGATGGTATTGGAAGGTGGGACTTTGGAGATGTGGTTAGGCCATGAGGATGGAGGCCTCAGGAATGGGATTAGTGCCCTATAATAGAGGCCCCAGAGAGCTCCCTTCTTCCTTCCACCATATGAGGACACAGTGAGAAGTCGGCAGCCTGCAACCCAGAAGAGGGCCCTCATTCTTAATGTTCCATCAGCAAGTACCAACTGGGAAGCTCTCCAGAACAAACATCCCAGTTTCTTTAAGAAATAAAGGGGAAAATAGAGATAGAGACAAAAATCTAGAGATTGTATCAACAAATCACAATATGGGACCTTATGTGGATGCTGACTCAAAAACTGTTAATAAAAAACCTCTCAAATGTGTGAGACAACTGGAAATATAAACATTGGCTGGATTATTTGGTGATATTAAGAAATCATTGCTAATATATTTAGGTGAATTAATAGGCTTGTGATTATGTTAAAAACAAAATTCTAATATTTCAGAGATGTACACCAAACTGTTTACAGATGCAATGGTATGATCTGAAATCTGCTACAAAATAATACCGAGGGAGATTAGGTGGAAGTATAGATAAAACAAGTTTGGCCGTGGTTTAATCATCGTTGAAGCCAGGTGACGGGTATATGAAGATTTATCATATGAGGCTGTATATTTTTGTGAATGTTTGAAATTTTCTACAATAAAAGTTAAAAGAAAAACATGCAGAGGGACCTGATTTGATGGGTGGGTGGCTGGATGTGTGGGTGATAGCAGAGGGAGTTTATAATTCAGAGCCTTATGTTTAAGTTAGGACAGGACCTCACCTAGTGGTTGCGTGCCCAGGAAATGGGGAGGAAGTGGTAAGATAATCTGGGTTATTGAAGTACCATCCCAAGAACAAGGCAGGAATGTCATCAGAAAGACCTAGCAAGAGGTGGGGGAAAATCAGCATGGTAAACACATAGACACTTGCTGCTTATGACTGCCAGACTAATTTCCAGATCCCACCCACTGGCAGACACAGGGCACTCAATGTACTGCCAACACTGTGTAGATGGATTCCAGAACTGGGCAGGACTGAGCTTGCCAGTGAAGGTCCCCCATGCCTACAGCCAAGCTCGGCAGGAGGAAGGCAGACAGTAATACCTGCAGTGGCTTAAGCCTCTGGAGGGAACACTGAGACAATTTTAGGATTGGAATGGGAGTGCATAATAGAAAGGTTTGATTGCCTACCTTCCCTTTCTGGGAAAAGTTCTCAGCCTCTATGTGGTTTAGGCTACCATGTTGGAACCACATGACCCGACCCCTCTGGTCACAGCTGACCGATCCAAGAATGCACACTTAACCCAAGGGGGAAAATATCCATAGACTGAGCTTAGTCCATCACATTTCTCCTCAAGAATGCAAACTAGTAAACCAAGAAACCCAGATTGAGAACTGCAGACCACACCATCCGATAGTAGAGGCACTGGATTTAGAAGGTCATTGCTGTGAACTGAATTTTTGCATTTCCCCCCACCCCCAAAAAAATTCATATGTTGAAACCTAATCCCCAATGTGATGGTGTTTGGAGGTGGGGCCTTTGGGGGGTGATTAGGTCATGAGGGTGGAGCCCTCATGAATGGGATTAGTGCCTGATAAAAGTAACCCCAGAGAGCTCCCTCACCTCTTTCCGCCATATGAGGAATCAATGATGAGTTGGCAGTCTGCAATCTGGAAGAGGACTCTCACCGGAACCCAACCATGCTGGCACCCTGATCTCAGATTTTCATCCCCCAAAACTGTAAGAAATAAACTCCTGTTGTTTATAAGCCACCCGGTCAGTGGTAATTTGATATAGCAGCCCCAACAGACTAAGTCATGTGTTCCCAAAATATGCATGTGGGTTTGGCTCCTACTTACCTGTGTGACTTGGGGTGAGTTGCCTGTTCTCCTCGAACCTCAGTTCCCTCACGGATAACGGGGGCATAATAAAGGTAACTGTTTCAATGTGATTTTCAGGATAAAATGAAAATACTTAGGAAATACTTATACAGCAAAAGTTTAATAACTATGAGCTATTGTGATTCATACTAGCAGGGTTAATGCTACCCTAGGCTGTGGCTCTGTTTGTCCACGTGACAGCAAAGGAAGCCAGTCACAAGAGACAACCACACTAACCTAGGCTGAGCACTGCCTGGCACCAGGTACTGTGCTAAGTACTTGACAAGCGATAACCTACTGAAACCTCTCAGCCACCAAGAGTCTGACAACGCTCACTTCACCAGCGAGGAAACAGGCACACACCGATTTGCCAAAAGTTTAGGAAGGGGCAACGGCGGGGATGAACATCCAGCTTCTGCTTCCCGAGCCTGTGCCCTCAACCGCTCTGAGACGCTTATGCAGACGAGTAAATGGGGCTCAAAGGAGATCATGCAGCCCCAAGAAATTGGGGGAGAAGGGAACCCCGGCACTGAGTGAAAGCCAGAGAGTGTGACTTGTGGCCCGAAAGTCTGGACCCGGGTCCTCTGAGGCCCAAGCATCTTAGTTTTCCGATGAAATAACGGTCGTAGCCCTTGAGTGAGCCCCCCTCATTTTTTTTAAACTAAAGTCTACACTTTATTCAAATTTCCTTTGTTTTTAGGTAATGCCCTTTTTCTACTCCTGGATCCCATCCAGAATACCACATACTTTTAGTCGTCATGTGCCCTTAAGGCTCCTCTTGGCTGTGACAGTTTCTCAGACTTTTACTGATTTTCATGATTTTACAATTATGAGTCCTAGCCAGGTATTTGTAGAATGCCTGTCCATTGGGATTTGTGTGGTGTTTTTCTCTTGGTTAAACAGCGCTTATGTGTGTGGGGAGGAAGATCACAGGATAAAGTGCTATTTCATCACATCATATCAAGGCTACATGCTATCGATGTGATTTATGACCGTTGATGTTGACCTTGACATGGTGCTTTTTATTTATTATTTAATGCTGTTCTAAGTAAAGTTGAAATTTTTAACTATTAGCATAAATTATAGTCCATCTTGATATTGTACAAAGATGTACAATATAAAGAGCAAATATAAGAGCACTTGACTCATGCAGAATTACTCAAATTGCATTATTCATATTTTATAGCTCATACATGCGTGTGTATTTATTTCTTCCCAGAAAAATGCTGCACAAAGCTGACTCAACTGTTTTTATTTTACTTCTTGGTACGTGCACATGTGCACATTCTGCGCGTGTAGAATGGAACTGGAACTGTGGTGTTCTGTCTTTCCTTCTTTGTCATCATTTTCAACATAAGTGGTTGGCAACTACGAGGAAGTAACACATATCAGAAAGGATATGATTGGGTTTCTTGGTCATTTGTGTTTCTTGGAATGTGCCTATGGGTTGGAAGTTCCAAGTGGAACCAAAAGGGTGGCCTCTCCTGAGCCCCCGCTCATTCGAGTGAAGTGTTCTGTTCTTCGTTCTGACTAAAACAACAGGAATCGTGATGTGCTTCCGTCACCCTCAGGGGAATCCTCTGTACGAATCTGCTGCTTAAGGGGTCCTGGTGTCAGGAAAAACATCGTGTCATGGGTTTACTCACTCAAATGTCTGGCTCTTCTAAGGGAAGTTCATTCCATCCCTACCCCGTCTAACGGTTGCTCCTATATGGCATCCCGTTCACCAGAGTGAACCCTCCGCTCCCCTCACAGAGAGGGCCTTGACTGAGAGACAGGGGGCAGTACATGGCCAGAACAAGATGCAGTGTGGGGCATTCTCTTTGGAGAACATGTCCCCTCAGGCACGAGTCACGGAATAAACTGAGACAGGGCAAAACCACTAACAAGAGAAACACTGGAAAGCCAAAATGTTGAAGAGAGTGCAAAAAGAGCTTTTTAAATGAGACCAGACTCAAAAATAAAGACTTTCTCCTCTACCCTGCCTGTTTTTCCACCCATCACCTCCAACCCTCAAATTTTATAAAAAGCCATTCTAAAAAACTATAAATTTTTCCATCTGAGGCAAAAGTTGTTAAATGGAAAGAGAAAATGTGGCAGAGAATACCAGCTGTCAAACATCTGAAGCCGACGGGGAGACCTCGGCCATCTCCAATTTCATAAAACTTGAAAAGCCAACATGGACTTTAAAAGACAAAAGAAAAGTGGATGATCCCCTTTAAATAAGGCAATAGCTAAGAGTAGTGAAGGCACGCTGGTTGCGTGTGGAGAGAGAAGCACAGCAACTCCAAAATCAGAGTGCTCTGGGGCCGTATCTGGACACCAAGCAGCTAGTAACCTTGAGCAAATCCTTAGCTTCTCAATGCCTCGGCCTCGTCATCTGCATAAGGAGGGTGATAAAGATAGGCCCTGCTTCAGGCGGCTGCTGTGAAGATTCATGCACGGTGCCATAGTGGACACATGCCATAGGTGCCTATTACTCTTTGTGATAAATGTAATTATAAAAAGAATGAAATAATGCCGTTTGCAGCAACATGGGTGGACCTAGAGATTAGCATGCTAAGTGAAGTAAGTCAGAGAAAGACAAGTATCATATGATATCACTTATATGTGGCATCTAAAAAAATGAACTTATTTACAAAACAGAAAGAGACTCACAGACATAGAAAACAAACTTGTGGTTACCAAAGGAGGGAGGGATAAATTAGGAGTTTGGGATTAACAGATACACACTACTATATATAAAATAGATAAACAACAAGGACCTATTGTATAGCACAGGGAACTACAGTCAATATCTTGTAATAATCTATAAGGGAAAAGAATCTGAAACAGAAGATATATATATATATAGAGAGAGAGAGAGAAACAGAGTTTTATATACATATATCTGAATCATTTTGCTATACACCTAAAACTAACACAACACTGTAAATCAACTATACTTCAATTTTAAAAAACGTAATTATACAATTTTTTGCAATTACTATGACATAATTATAAGTAAGGAAAACCAAAGTTGTCCCCAAAGCTTATGCAGCATGTGTGACCATGGGAAACCCGAAAACAAAATGAGGGTAATTCCCAGGTCCCCAGTTTCCAGAATCATGGGCAGCGTGAAGGGGAAGGAGTGGGGCTTCTGCTACAGCTCCCTTGGGTGCTGTGAGGCACACTCCACAGCAAGGGTGCTGAATAGATGAAGAAAAGTGAAGGGGAATTAGGGCAGAGGGCAAGCGTTAGAACTGGTCGAGCACTGCCTCGGTGCCAGGCTCTGGACTGAGAGATACACACACACACACAACCTCATTTAATCCTCAGGACTCCACGAGGAGTCAGGCACTACTGTCATTCCCACTTTACAGGAGACAAAGTCGAGATTTAGAGACACCCCATGATTTACTCAGGGTCACAGAGTACGTGAAGGAACCTGGATTTGAACCTGAGTCGGCTTCCGGACCAGCCTGCACTGTCTTCCTGTAACAGCCCTCTCCCTTCTCCTGGCCTCGGGTTTCCTCCTCTGTAAAATGGATTTTGAACTGCAGGCCTTTGTAGCGCTCGCATTCCATGGTTCTCAAGATTGTGAAAATCTCTTTCAGCCAGGATCACCATTTTCCAGCCAAGGGAAAGAGGAGATGGGCCCTTTCACAAGCATGCTCGTGTCTCTCAGTGAAACTGCACAAGTGAAACTGCACGGAGGATGGTAATGTCGCCAGCACAGCACAGGGGCCCCACGAGGGGTCATGTCGATGTCACACACTCGTCTCCGAGGCCTGGAGCTGAACGGGGAGGGTGGGGGATCTCACCAGGAGGATGGAGGCCGGTGTTGAGCACACTGAGTCCTCAATGCTGAGTCAGACCCTGAAACCCGTGAAGGAAGAGGAGAAAACCAAAAAGGGAAGCACCTGTGGAACAGCACATAAAACACTTACCAGCTGAAATGAGTTTTGCCTCCTTAAATAGGATGATTGATTAGTCAAACTTTGAGTTATTTTTACCAAGGCAGGACTGGCATGTGCAAGACAGGAGGCCGTCTCCAGGATGACCTGGGAATCTTCAGTCTACGGAGCTCAAAGAATAGAAATGCTGCCACCAGAGCCTTTTACGAAGCAAGAAGTGCTTCAATAAGGAACATCTGGCCTCCAGCAGCCCGAGTAGCTAATACGGACGGGTTGGAGACTAGCCAATCAGCCTCCAAGTTTGAAATTCCCCTGACCCTGTAAATTTCTCCCTGGACCCTGGATCCGGGAGGTAGATTGGTGAGCCTTGCCTCCTGTCTCTTCGTCAGTCGATCTCACAATACAACTCCTTTTCTCAAAAGCTGGCTCTGTCATGTTGGCTTCTCTGAGTGTCAGGCAGTGAGCCCTTGCTGGGTAACACCCGGGTTCACCTGAAGCCGCAGCCTGTCCACAGTCTATGAGAACTGAGAGCCCTGCGGACGCTGAGCTGCTGGAACATATTCCCACTGACTTCAAGATATGATAGCAATAAAGAAATTATGATGTTTGAATTAAGGAAAACATAAAAAGGCCTCCGTTTCCTAGATGATGCCATCTACTAGCGCTTATGTACATCATCTCAGTTACTCTTCACTGCTAGCAACGGGATGGGTACCATGATCTCTACTTCACAGATAGGGAAGCTAAAGTTCAGAGGGGTTCACAGACATGCCTGAGGACACACAGGGAGCAGGGAGTCAAGCCAGGAAAGCAACCATGGCAGCCTGATCCATAGACCGTTGCTGAGCACCACACCATCCTGGCTCTGGAAGAGGGGCATTCACGCTCTCAAAAGGCTGGGTAACGGCTAGAGGAGCTCAGCAGAGACATAGATATGTGGGGTGCCCCTCAAAGCGTTAAAGGAGAATGCCCTGTGCTGCAGAGTGAGTGAAGGTATTGGCGACATCCAATGGGATGGCTGGCATACCCAGGATGCAGAGCACTACTGCAGGTGGAAATGATGGTATCCAGGATGTGCCAGGGACAGGGCTGGGACAAAGGAGAGCGAGCTGGGATATTTGAGACAAGGCCTCATATATGCACCTTCACACTCAGACGCACACACACACACACACCCCCAAGATGATGCAGTGCATCAAGGCTCCTCAATATGGACTTCCCCGAAGGAAGATAGAATTTGCTAAAAGACCTTTGTTGTCATTGCAGTCATGGGTGTACTGACCAGTTTTTAAGCTCTTCCAGGTGGGACAACAATGCTTGGTGTCGGGTAGCCTGCTAAACCCCCTGGGTGAGGGCTTGGGCCAGCAGGTAGCCTCTGCTCTGCTCCCCTCAGCTTTTCCAGATGCCATCCAGGCAGAAGTCTTCCTGGCATAGCAGGGGTGGCCTCCTGGTGCTGTGTCAAACAAACCAGCTTTAGGATCCCACTGGCCTGGGGTCAGTTCTCTTCCCTTGCACTGACTACACGGCCTCAGACAAATCACTTCACCTGTCAGTGTCAGCGACCCCGTCTACAGCACAGGTCCTCACCACACAGCTCTGTGGCGGGTTCGATAAGATAATACAAATACACCACTGAGCATAGTGCCTGATTTGTGTCTGACCCAGAGTGACCACTAAGGAAAGGGCGACTCTTATTTTTATTGGAAGACACAGAGCATTTTAGCACAGAAACTATCAAGCCCATCACACCCCCCTAAAATAAGAACATCAAAAGTAGAGACTTTGAGATCAGATGGAGATTAGAACCTGCACTCTGCTCACATAAAAAAAAAAATTCCAGATGTTGAGGCTAGGGTGGGGCAAAAATGCTGATGCCAACCATCAAAAAGGAACAACTTAGACAAGCATTTCTGGGTGTCCAGTAGAACTCAACAGGGGACAGCCTAAAATTCAAGAGGAAGGACACAAGTTCATTAGAATTGTCCTCAAGTCGCCAAAAGCCTCTTCCAACAGCTTGACTCTCAACCACACATCCTTAGTCGAAAGAACATCATTTAAAAAGCCGTCCGAGGGCTTCCCTGGTGGCGCAGTGGTTGAGAGTCCGCCTGCCGATGCAGCGGATGCGGCTTCGTGCCCTGGTCTGGGAAGATCCCACATGCCGCGGAGCGGCTGGGCCCGTGAGCCATGGCCACTGAGCCTGCGCGTCCGGAGCCTGTGCTCTGCAACGGGAGAGGCCACAACAGTGAGAGGCCCACGTACCGCAAAAAAAAAAAAAAAAAAAAAGGATCTTTCTGTACTGAATCCTTCCCTGAAACAGGCAATGGCAGAAAGGGTTCAATAGAGGCCCAGAAATGTCAGCCGGGGAAAGGATTCAACTACACGCACGCACACCTGAGCGCCATATGAAGGCAAAGGGGGAAGAACTTAGGAATTGAAACAAGGATAGAGAACAGTGTATTTACATCCATTGCAGCATAACAAATGACTCCAAAATTAGCAGCTTAAGGTGATAACAGATGTTTATTATCTCACAGTTTCTGTGGCTCAGGAACTCTGGGGCACCTTAGCCGGGTAGTTCTAATTTATCTGAGCATGGGGTCCTCTGCCCCAGGCTACAGCAAACTCCACCTCCACCTTCCCCGCTTCCCCACCCAAACCTACAGTTCAAAGCAGCTGTCCATCTCCCAAGAGCTTTGGGTTGGATGGTTGCTGTTGTTTTGTTCTGGGTTTTATTTTTTATTTATTTCCTGTATTCCGTGTTTTCCTCTAAAATTTTTTCTGAATTGATTGGGGGTTGGGTTACAGGTAGAGCTTTTGAAACCTGTGCTAATTCACCATCTTGGAAGGATCTGGAAATCTCTTGTAGAACTTGATATTTACAGTAAAGACCCTACGACCTGAATGACTCCAGAGACTGTCAACCAAAAAAGATGGCGAAAGCAGGGAATCTTTTTTTTTTTAATGATACATACATACCTCGAGTATTTTATTTTAACTTTAAAACCAAAAAAACCACACAAAAAATCCTGAAATATTCTGTTATTGCTACTGAGAGGAAATCAGTTCATTTCTTTTTATCATTAGAAAAGAAGGAAGGAAGGAAGGGAGGGAGGGAGGGACGAAGGGAAAGGAAGAAAGGAAACAAACTAGTGCAACGTTAAGATGTTTGGGCCAAGGGTTTTGCTTTGAATATGGATGGGCTGATTGGAGTTCCATTCTTTCTTCTGGCATAAATCACCGCCGTTTTGCATTAGCTAAGATATCCTATTTCTGTTTCTTTAAAATGGAATAAGAACTTAAAGGTGCTTGTAAGTAATCTGATTGAAGAGTCCTTCTAAATTTGTGATAAATTTTTTCATCCCACAACTATTTTAATGAGTTTTTTTTAGTATTTTTTTTTTTTTTTGCAGTACGCAGGCCTCTCACTGTTGTGGCCTCTCCCATTGCGAAGCACAGGCTCCGGACGCGCAGGCTTAGCGGCCATGGCTCACGGGCCCAGCCGCTCTGCAGCATGCGGGATCTTCCCGGACCGGGGCACGAACCCGCGTCCCCTGCATCGGCAGGCGGACTCTCAACCACTGCACCACCAGGGAAGCCCATTTTTTAGTATTTTTAAAAATTTATTTTGGCTGCGTTGGGTCTTCGTTGCTGTGCACAGGCTTTCTCTAGTCGTGGTGAGCGGGGGCTACTCTTCACTGTGGTGCGTGGGCTTCTCTTGTTGCGGAGCATGGGCTCTAGGGCTCATGGGCTTCAGCAGCTGTGGCACGTGGGCTCAGAAGTTGTGGCACACAGGCTCAGTAGTTGTGGCACACAGGCTTAGTTGCTCTGTGGCATGTGGGATCTTCCCGGACCAGGGATCGAATCTGTGTCCCCTGCATTGGCAGGATTCTTAACCATTGCGCCACCAGGGAAGTCCCTTAATGAGTTTTTTAAGCATCTCATTTTTACGTTTTGAAACAGTCTAATTTTCATAAAACAACCCTTTTTCTACACTCATGTTTCATCCATTTTTAACATTTAAAAAATATTTTATTGGTAAAGAGTTGCATTAAGTATAATTGGCGGGATAGTTCTGGAAACAAACACAATTCCCTCTTGGTAAGAATGCAGTGAGCTGGGAGAAGACGTGCGGGGTTCTGTAGAGTAGCCCAGGAGTCACGGCTACTTAACACACCTTGAGCCTCATTCAGTAAGCTTTAGAGAGAGAAAGCAGAGTGTGGATGTACTCACATCCTCTGGCATGGTCAGAGGATGGCAAGACCATTAAATGGACATCAGTTAGGAGAGGGTCTACGCTACCTCTACCAAGGTATGATTTGGTAATCGGTTAATAAGTTAGAGACCTCAATGCAAGACAGCCACTCCTGTAATTGAAATACTTATCCCCTATTACAATTCAAGCACTTCTGGGGAAAATGATACATTCGGTGACTATCATCCAGAAACAAAAGTCAAACATCAGGGACTGGCCACAGGTGGGTTCTGAAAGCCAACCTCATCTCCTTTACAATGACGCCGAGTCCACTCTGTCCGCTCTAGTCCTGCAGATGCCCATCAATTGGTACAGGATTCTCACCCTAGTTACTCAAATACAATGTCGCTTTAACTACACTGGACACAGTTTCTCCCCTGTCCAAGACGGCATCAACAGAGGCAGCCTGGAAAGAAGGTTTCCCTCCTGGGAGGCAAAGTAATAAGAACATGTATTCCAACACTGGCTACACTGGTTGTTAGCTATGCAATCTTAAGCAAGATACTTAGCCTCTCTGAGCTTTCATTTCTCCATATTAAATGAGGATTCATTTATTCAACAAGTGTTTCCTAAGTGCCTGCTACATGTCAGGTACTGTGTTAGGGCTGCACATCCATAATTAATAGACATAGTTCAGATTACATGTCCTGGTTAAGATTACATTCCAGTGGGGGAGACATAAATAAGTATAATTTATATTATATAAAATTGATGTAAGTGCTCTGAGGGAAAGTTACAGAACATCATACTAGAGTATGGGAGAGGCAAATTCAGCCTGGAGAGGTCATGAGAGATAACTGTATTTACCTCATGGGTTCCTGTGAGGATGAAATGAGATTGAGAACCTGAGTAGTGCCGGGCATGTGGCCAGAGGTCTATAAATGGTCACTACTTCTGTTATTCAGCCACAGAAGATGTCAGCCTTGGGGGGGGGGGCGTTGACGAGGGTACAGATGCCACATTTCCTGCTCAACACGCCAGTTCCGTCTTGTGTGTCTGTCGTTCATTCTACCTCAGAGCTGATGGGGGATGGAAAACCAACTCCTCTCCAGAGAGAGCAAGTAGAAAGAACAGCAAGTAGAAAGGCCTCCTGGCGTTTAAATGGAGCCAATAAAGGAAGGCTTCAGAAATATCCTGCTCATGAGAGGAAACCAGTTCATTTCTCTTTATCATTAAAAAAAAAAAAAAAAGAAAGAAGAAAGAAAGAAAAAAGAAAACTAGTGCTGAACAAATGAGCATACCTGTCCTTAACCAAACAACTCTTGCCAAGAAGAGAGCTCTGAGCAACTTGGGTAAGAAGTAATATAAAGGGGAGCATCTCAAAAATCTCCATTTGGGCTTCCCTGGTGGCGCAGTGGTTGAGAGTCCGCCTGCCGATGCAGGGGACACGGGTTCGTGCACCGGTCCGGGAAGATCCCACATGCCGCGGAGCAGCTGGGCCCGTCAGCCATGGCCGCTGAGCCTGCGTGTCTGGAGCCTGTGCTCCTCAACGGGAGAGGCCACAACGGTGAGAGGCCCTCATACCGCAAAAAAAAAAAAAAAAAAATCTCCATTTACATCCTTCCAAAAGTTCTTCTGGCCATTTTCCCTGAGGATCCATCCCCACCTCAGGCTCCAATGAATCCACGTATTCCCCTAAGGGGGCCTCTTCCCTGGCTACACAGCCCAGCTGAGGACCAACGCAGACTGGTTAGTTCAGAAAAAAAACTAAACGAGACTAACATTCCTTCTCCATGAGATTTTTCTCTCTTCCATTCAATCTAGAGAAGGATATTTGAATCTCAAGGCTAGGAGAGCTGTGATGAATGACCCAATATAGTCATTTTCAAATCATTTCTAGCAAGAGAACACTTTTGTCCAATGAAATTTTATCCAAAACTATAATGCAGAAAATGGGTAAAGTAGTATTTTTTATATAAATGTATTATTTTATGTTTTTCTTCCAGTTTTATTGAGATATAATTGACATTCAGCATGGTATAAGTTTAAGGTGTACAGCATAATGACTTGACTTACATACAACAGGAAATGATCAACACAGTACGTTTAGCAACCATCCATCTCATGTAGATACAAAATTAAAGAAATAGAAAAAAAAATTTTCTCCTTGTGATGAGAACTCGAGGATTTGCTCTCTTAACTTTCGAATATAACACACGGCAGTGTGAATTATATTTATCATGTTGTTAAAGGTATCATTTTAATTTTCAAGTTATCTGCCATTGAATTTGATTGAGGTTCTTTGGATGAATCCAACAAATTATACTGTGGGATTCTGCATAATGTAGGAGAGTTCGGTCCTATATTAGCTTCAGCATCTAAGTTGTGTTATTGCTGTTGCACAGTTCCAAGAAGACCTTGATTTTCAGTTAGGCAATGTGCCAGTAATTATAATTACAATTCGCCATCTTTACGTGGCACATGAGAGAAACTCAGTTCAACTCAGATTAAGGAAAACAAAATAGAGGGAGCGTTTATCAGTTCCCATAAGAAAGAGTCAAGGACTTAAAGAGCTTCAGCCCTGGCAATCTTTTCATCTCTCCCCTCCCCACCTCTCAACCCTGCTCTCCCTCAAAGTGGCTTTATTCTCAGAGAGCATCCCTGTTTAGGAAGGAAAGGTGGCCTCAACAGCTGTAGGCTTACATTATAGTTAAAGCTATGATCATAAAGGGAAAAAATTTTCCCTAAAGTTCTGGAGAAAATTTCAGGGCAGATGCACATTCTCTTCTCAGAAGGGATGACTACAGATAATGACAATAGGGAACTCTTCTTGACCAGGTTAGGGTCACATTGTCATCTCGGGATGAGGAAGGGTGTGAGGTCAGCCCTTCCCATCCATGAAGAATCGGTTTCCAAGGGGGAGGAGGGCTTCTGTTAGCAGAACAAGGGGAAAAGGAAAGTGTGCTAGACAGACAAAACCCATAGTACCACGGCTCACTTAATTTACATAAGTAGCTACACAGGTAAAAGCTTTCATAGCTCACCTTCCAATCTCAGTTTACTGGAACAGACTCAGAGCTTGAGAGATAGTAGGAATTAATTGGTCTAACAATGAATCACTAACATTAACAATTATTCACATTTCTTAACTACTAACTGTTGTCTTAGGAGGGATGTGACGAGCAAGTATTCAGCCAATTTTGATTTTCCTTGTTTTGAAAAACCAGAACACTTTTCAAACATACCTTGAAACATTCAATGACAACATTTTTAATTACTAGAAATCTCAATTCCTGTTCTGTCAGATTGTTACAGAATACTTCACAACTAATTTATTTTGTTTTGAATGTTCAGTCCACAATTGTGTTACGAGAATTTATCCACTAGCAGTTTCAGGCAAGTAGAGGAGTGCTGGCCTAAATTGTTTCTAAATTTTAGTGTAACACTGCAGCCCCGTCAGTTAATGAGACTTCCACCAGAATTTTAAATATGTGCAGAGCTCTGGTCCAAAGTTGCATAAACCACGCAACATACGTTAAAAAGCAAAATGGTGGTGACCCCCCCGCTTTGCTACATGGTAGGATATGATACATTTGAGTCTTACTGTTCTTTTTAATCAATTTTATTGAGGGATAGTTAACATGCAATAAAATGAACCCATTTCAAGAATACATTTCAATGAGTTTCCTAGATAATTAAAATTAACTTTAATAATAGTATTCTAGATTATAATCTTTAGCATTTACATGAGATCTAAACTTTCCCATCTTAAAAATAAGATCCCTGGGATTAACATGACCAGATATTTTTAAATATTATAAAGCTATAATAATCAAAACAGTTTGAGACATTGAAGCACTGTATTAGCTTGCTAGGGCTGCTATAACAAAGTACCACAAACTGGGAGAAAGGTATTGTCTCACAGTCCTGGAAGCTAGAAGTCCAAAATCAAGGTGTTGGCAGGGCCATGCTCCCTCTGAGACATGGGGAAGGATCCTCACCTCTTACTGACTTCTGGTGGTTCACAGGTACTCTTTGGCATTCCTTGGCTTATAGGTACATCAACCCATTTCTTCTTCTTCGTATGACTGCCTTCCCTCTGTGAAGGGGGACATCTATCTCTGTGTCCAAACGTCCCCTTTTTATAAGGACAGAAATTATATTGGATTAAGGTCCACCCTAATGAACTCATGCTAACTTGATTACCTATGTAAAGACCCACTTTCCAAATAAGGCCACATTCTGAGGTCCTGGGGGTTAGGACTTCCACATGTCTCTTTCATGGGATACAGTTCAACCCATAATAAACAGGAATAGCAGATGAAGTAGAATTTTACCAGAACTGACCCAAACACCAAAAAATTAGAATGTGATAAAGGTGCCATTTCAAACCTGTTGAGAAAAGATGGATTATTCAATACATGATGCTTGAACAACCAGGCAGCCGTCCAGTTGTATCAACAACTAAGTTGTATACTTTGCACTGTGTACCTGATCACTTCCCAGTTCCTGGTTCTAGTCCCTGGGGAAGCCTCACTGGCCTTGGGTTCTATGAAATACTCCATTATCCCTCCAAATAAATTCACGTTTTTACAAGGACTGGCTTGAGTTGGTTTCTGTAGCTTGCAACCATTTCAGAGGCTGATGGCCTCCTAACTGGGCCTTCCTTCTCACAAGGAAAAGTTTATATGTCCTTCATTAAAAAAAAAAAAAACAAAAAACCTTTCCTCTCTGTCACCCTGCCTCCTTCCCAATTCATCTGGCTTCTCGCCTCCACCTGGAAGTAGGCTATTTGAAGTCAGTTGGTTCCTTCTGCGTCTTCCATCATTCCAGGCCTCCCAGGAGAAGTGATCAGTCCGAGCAGAAGCTGTCCTTTGAGGGCCACTAGGAAGTCTGCAAAGCCAGCTAAGATCGCAACTATTTTAAAACCCAGACATCAAAGTATTTGGATGGGATCCAGAGTTTCCTGCCTCCCCAAGACCTCCTTCCAGAAGAGAATCAAACTGTCGAGGAGGAGGAAAAATCCACCTTAATTGGACCTCTGATTCCCAAAACTGCTATTGGACTTCTTACTACAGAAAGGAGCTCCTTGGTAGCTGGCTTATTAAAATATTTTTCTGAAAATTGGTGAGATGGAGGGCAGCCCTAAAACCAGACAAAGCACACTTCATGCCAGAGGCTTTCTCTCTGTGAGGTTTCCTCTTACAATGTCCGGTTTTGCTTTTCAAACAGCAGCAAGAGCCCCCGTCTATTGAGCACTTACGATGTGTCTGGCGTGTGTAAGACTCACGTGATTATATTCTTGAATCCTCTCCATGGCCACATAAGGTAGGTTCTATTTTTTTTTTTTTTTTTTGCGGTACGCGGGCCTCTCACTCTATGGCCTCTCCCGTTGGCTCCGGACGCGCAGGCTCAGCGGCCATGGGTCACAGGCCCAGCCGCTCCGCGGCATGTGGGATCTTCCCGGACCGGAGCACGAACCTGTGTCCCCTGCATCGGCAGGCGGACTCCCAACCACTGCGCCACCAGGGAAGCCCCGGTAGGTTCTATTTTTATTCCCACTTTACATATGAGGAAACTGAGGCTCAAGGAGGTGAAGTAAATTGCCCAAGCCCACACATTTAGGAAGTAAGGAGCACAAATTTGAACCCAGGGTTTGTCTGACTTGAGTCTGCTCTCAACCACTAATCTGAGAATCCTAAGCCAAAATGTCTAAAGGCGCCAAGTGGGAGCAGAGAGGATGGTGTGGACCAGGAGTAAGACATGGGGAGTGGCAGGCAGAATGGGGAGCCGGAGGGCCCCCATCTGAGGAAGGCACCAACTGGCAGCAGCAGCCAGTCCTAGCCCTGTGGGGAAGTGGCCCAGTGTGACCAGATTTTCCATTTTCCAAGAGAAGCTCGAAATCTGGATTTTATATGAAATCTCCCAACTTTTATGGGAACTGATTCAAATATTTTTAGAAAAAAACATGGTGCAGCCTGGAAAACTGGCATCCGCAGTCCACTGTTAGGCAGGAACTCTTATTCCCCACTCCTCGTGTTTCCTGTGGGAAGAACTTTACCTGGACTACCCCCAGTCCCCCATCCTTCCCCTCTGATTGGTCAGTTTCCAGGAAGGAACTGGGCTTGCTCAGCTAATCTCCATCCTCCTCCTGAGCCAGCCTGCCCTGGGGTAAAGCTTCAAAGAAAGGCTGGGTGGGAAAGTCCATCTATCGAGGGATGCGGCACTCACAAACCCACTTCCTTGTGAGCAGAAAGTCGTGTTCTCCAAACTGCTTTTGTGGTGTTTTAATTTCCTGTGGATGCCATAATGAAGTACTGCAGACCGGTACTCAACAGAAATGTAGTCTCTCACAGTTCTGGAGGCCAGAAATCCAAATCTAAGGTGTCAGCAGGGCCATACATCCTCTGAAGATTTTAGGGAAGAATCTTTTCTTGCCCTTGCTAGCTTCTTTCTGGTGCCTCCTGGCAATCCTTGGCATTCCGTGGCTTACAACTGCATCACTCCCACCTCTGTCTTCGTCTTCATATGACATGCTCCCTTTGTGTCTTTGTTATTCCTTCTTGTAAGACACCAGACATGTTGGATTTAAGGCCCATTTAATCCGGTATGACATCATCTTAACTAATTACATCTGCAAGGACCCTATTTCCAAATCAGGTCACATCCTGAGGTGCTGAGTGGACATGAATTTTGGAGGGGGATGCTATTCAACTCAACAGATTTTTTTTAAGAGTGATATTTTAATCTCCACCTGTCTGATTCCTGTGTCTATCTCTACACTGGTTCCAACTGGGAGAGGAAGAAAAGACTGTTGTTTCTTTATCTCCTAAAAGTCCAGCTGTCGTATCTAACACGAATGTTGCCTGTTTGCAATCTCTAAACCAGCGGTCCCCAACCTTTTTGGCACCAGGGACCGGTTTCGTGGAAGACAATTTTTCCACGGACGGGGGGGATGGGGGGATGGCTCAGGCGGTAACGCGAGCGATGGGGAGCGATGGGGAGTGGCTGATGAAGCTTCGGCTGCCGCTCACCTCCTGCTGTGCGGCCCGGTTCCTAACAGGCCGCGGATCGGTGCCAGTCTGTGGCCTGGGGGTTGGGGACCCCTGCTCTAAACCACACAGTAATGAGGTCATCTCTCTCCTGCATACTTTTGTCTTTTCTTCCCTGTCATTTCCTCTTATCTCTTTCTTTCTGCTTTTTAACCACTCTTTTGTTAGTTAAGTCTGTGACAAATATTGCTATGCTGTAGTAGAAAGTCTTTGAGGTTGTACAAACCTAGACTCAAGCCCCACCTTGCCATCTACCAGCCCTTTGGGCCTGATTCCTCGTGGAGTCAGGGAAGGCTTCCTGGAAGAGGTGGCTGAAGACGGGCAGCAGTGGCAGGACTTCTGGTATCCAGTCACAACAGCATGAGTGTCCAGTTCCATCACCATCAGTGTCTGCACTGAGCGGCAGCAGCAGCGGTGGGATCTTCACTGGGGCAGCCCCCATGGGATGGCCTGGGTGTTGCTTCTGGCTGAAATAGCCTCAGAGCCTGACACTCTCTGCCTGCCTTCTTCTCCCGCACCCCAGATTCTTGCACTCCTAATATCCTTTCATTAATTCATTTTATGCTAAAATTAGTTAAGGCAGACTCTGCTGTTTCAACAAAAGCCCTGACTGTTATAGTAAATAGTGTCAGGGGTTATCACCGGCAGTGGACACTCGAGGACAAGGGCATCAAGGATGGATTTCTGGCTCGAATGGCTCTGAAGTTGGGAGATTACAGCTAAAATTGTAAGATGGGACTCTAGTAGTGCATGGCATTTCATGGGTAAATCCAGCAATTATATTATCACCTGTGATCTCTGGAAACAAAATGTCCTTGAAAAGTGAAGCTTAAGCGGGGGGCCAGGGGTCACATGGCCATTATCCTGAGCAGTGCGATGGGCTTTAGGGATTCAAGGACTGTGGGTGGTAGGATGGATCATGGTCTGCACTTCTGCGTTCCTGTCTAAAAGGATTCCCCATCCTGGCAACAATAAGAAAGAAAGGATGGAGGGATGGAGGGCGGGAGGGAGGGAGGAAGGAAGGAAGGAGGAAAGAAAGAGAAAGAAAGAAAGGGGGAGAGAGAGAGAGAGAAATGAAGGGGGGAGGGAGGTAGGGGGAAGGAACGAAGGAAGGGAAGGAAGGAAGAAAGGGAGGGAGGGAGGCAGAGGGGGAAGAAGGAAGGAAAGAAGGAAGGGACTTAGATTCTAAAGTCTTCAGGTTAAGTTGAAAGACCATGGATGAGACTTCACTCTATGCTGGGTAGGAAGCTGGACAGATTCAGTATGTACTTGCACAGCAACAGTATTGGTAAGAACTGGCAGTTTTAGGTAACAGGCATTGCAGGGCAGCTGCCTGTTTCCCATGAAGCAGCCATGCTGTCATTATACTGCTCATCTTCAAAGTGAAATGGGCACCAAGCCCATCTTTCCCTGGAACGTCCTATGTGCTGGTCATTCCCTAGCACATTCTCTTAATACTCCCTCAGCTTTCTATGTGCTGTCCTCTAGTGCTCTATTTGTTTTTTTAAAAATCAAGTTCCAAAATGTACTCCCTCCCACCTTCAATTATCGGCCTCCATTAATATTGGACTTGATTATTTAAATTGTCAGAAGTTCAATTTTTAATTTTGCATGAGCAGCCCTTTGATCAAGATTCAAATGTGGGACTTCCCTGGTGGTCCATTGGCTAAGACTCCACGCGCCCAATGCAAGGGGCCCAGGTTCGATCCCTGGTCAGGGAACTGGATCCCACATGCCACAACTAAAGATCCCTCATGCTGCAACTAAAAAGATCCCGCAAGCGGCAGCGAAGATCCCACATGCCGCAACTAAGACCTGGTGCAGCCAAATAAATAAATAAAATAGCTTTTAAAAAAGAATCAAATGTAATGCCAGTTGTTGAATGTTCAAATGTTCACAGTACATATATTGAATTTCTTTACACAATACCTATTTTTTCATTTTAAGATGCAATGTAAAAAAATTTGTCTGGAATTTCCCTGGTGGCGCAGTGGTTAAGAATCCGCCTGCCAATGCAGAGGGCACGGGTTTTATCCCTGGTCAGGGAAGATCCCACACGCCGCAGAGCAACTAAGCCTATCAGCCCGTGTGCCACAACTGCTGAGCCTGTGCTCGAGAGCCTACGGACCACAACTATTGAGCCCACACGCCACAACTACTGAAGCCCGCGCGCCCTAGGGCCCCCATGCCGCAACTACTGAGCCCACGTGCTGTGACTACTGAAGGCCACGTGCCTAGAGCCCGTGCTCCACAACAAGAGAAGCCACTGCAATGAGAAGCCCGCGCACCGCAATGAAGAGTAGCCCCCCCCCCCCCGCTCACCACAACTAGAGAAAGCCAGGGCGCAGCAACGGAGACCCAATGCAGCCAAATATATATCTAAAAATAAATAAAACTTAAAAAAAATTTGTCTATGAGAAAATCCATATGTTAGCTGTGTTCTCAACTTGATCTGTGTCCCCAACTTGATCTGCGTCCCCAGTTCTTTAATTTCTGTTGGTATCAGCAGCATGATGAATTTCGTAAAGGAGAATTGAGGGAGAGGCCAGTGCTTAGAAAAATACAAGACATGAGGGGACTCAGTACATATTTTTTGAGTAGATGAATAAAGCAATGGGCAGCATAATGAGGTACATGAATAGCTTTGGGCACCATCCTGGTTCCCTCATTCACACTCCCCATTCTCAGACCTGGGAAAATATGTGGAGATCCCATTTACCAGCAGACAATCACAAACTAATATAAATACTACATCTGCCCTTTTATCCTTTCTTCCCCTCCCCTGAATTTCCCAGGGCAGTCAGCAGTGAAACAGGCTGACCCAACATCAGCCCCTGGAGAAATGAGGAGGAGTTATGTCCTGACTTAAGAAAAGTGTCTAGAAGAATAGATATAAATAAACACAGTTTACTCTTTGATATAGTGTATGTTTCATTATGCAAGTAATTGGCATGTGTTACAGATGGGAGTAATCCAAACATAAATAAGGATCCATGTGGTCCATGGCAATGTCTTTGGCACAGATCCAGTCTTGTAATCCTCATAATGTTGATGACGTTACTGAACACTTACTCCAGTCAGGCCATCTTCAAATCACTTTACATATATTAACTCACTTGATTCTCACACCTCTGAGAAGTAGAAACTATTTTTCTCTGGGTCTTTGGTTTCCTTGTTTTGTAAAATGGAAATAACATTTGTTCCTATTATGATAGGATTATTGTGGAAATTCAATGAGTTAATGCATGGCATGTAGGAAACACTTGATACCTATTGCTTTTTTGATATTTTATCGTAGTTACTTGTCTCCATTTTACAGATTAGGAAACTGAGACACAGAGAAGTTAAGTAAATTGCCCAAGATACATAGCTAGTAAGTGGCAAAGCCGGGATATAAACTCTTGGCCATTATGAAGAAACTGATGAATCCTCGTATGCATGAATATATTAAGGAAAGTAAGATAAGGATTACTTCCCACCAGCAATAAAGGGGAAAAAATTAAGCTGCTATTAGATTTGATTCCACCAGAGGGCAGTAAATGTATGCATTACATAGGCATGACCCTAGCCCATGGAGTTTGTCTTTTTTTTTAAGACGTTAAACTCTGAAAGTTGTCGCAGATTTTATGCCGATTGTTAAGGAAGAAATCAATTCAAACTTTTTCCTATCACCTTAAAGTGTAGAAGATTGCTGTGAGGGTTAAATATAATATAGTTTAATGTAAACTATATATATATATATATATATATAATGTAAACTATATAATATATGTCTTATAAACTGTCAAGATCTGGTAAACTGATGAAAGGACTTCATCCATCAATATTCACTTCATTTTTTATTCACGCCTGTGAGCCTCACTTCATTTTTTATTCACGCCTGTGAGCCTAACACTGCACTAGTGCTAGGGGTCAGGGTGTACCAGGCTGAAGGTCACTGAACAGTGAGAGACAAGGACCCTCCCCACCACTGCACTACCCCCCACTCACCCTTATTCTGTGTGTACACACACACACACACACACACACACACACACAGGATAATTCTGTATATAATTGTTATCTCTGCTTTCTGAAATATACTATGCATATTTTCCCATTGAATTACATATTCTTCAAAAGCATGATTTTTCTGACTATGTAATATTCCTGTGTAGCTGACTCATAATTTTTAAGTATTCCTTTATTGTTGAACACAGCAAAGGAGACAATCGAGTGAAGAGAAACTTATGAAATGGGTGAAAATATTTGCGAACCATATATCTTTCTGATAAGGGGTTAATATCCAAAAAATATAAACTCAGCTCAAGAGCAAGAAAACAAATAACCCAATTAAAAAATGGGCAAAGAACCTGAATAGACATTTCTCAAAAGGAGACATACAAACAGCCAAGTACATGAAAAGTGTTCAACGTGACTCATCATCAGGGAAATGTAAATCAAAACCACAATGAAGTATCACCTCACACCTGTTAGAATGGCCATCATCAAAAAGACAAACAGTAAGTCCTGGAGAGGATGTGGGGAAAGGGAAACCCTTGTACTCTGTTGATGGGAATGTAAATTGGTGCAGTCACTATGGAAAACAGTAAAGAGGTTCCTCAAAAAATTAAAAATAGAACTACTATATGATCCAGCAATTCTCCTTCTGGGTATATAGCTGAAAGAAATGAAATCACTATCTCAAAGAGGTACCTGCACCCCCATATTTACTGCAGTATTATTCACAATAGTCAAGACATGGAAACAATCTCGGTGTCTGTTGATGGAGGAATGGATAAAGAAATGTGATGCACATATACAATGGAATGTTACTCAGCCATAAAAAGCAGGAAATCCTGCCATTTGCAACAACATAGATGAACCTGGAGGACATTATGCTAAGTAAAATAAACCAAAGAGAAATACTGTCTGATCTCACTTGTAAGTGGAATCTTACAACAACAACAAAAAAATGAACTCATAAAAACAGAGAGTAGGGCTTCCCTGGTGGCGCAGTGGTTGAGAATCTGCCTGCCAATGCAGGGGACACAGGTTCGAGCCCTGGTCTGGGAAGATCCCACATGCCGCAGAGCAACTAGGCCCGTGAGCCACAACTACTGAGCCTGCGTGTCTGGAGCTTGTGCTCCACAAGAGAGGCCGCAACAGTGAGAGGCCTGTGCACCGCGATGAAGAGTGGCCCCCGCTCGCCGCAACTAGAGAGAGCCCTCGCACAGAAACGAAGCCCCAACACAGCCAAAAATAAATATAAATAAATAAATATTTAAAAAAAAAAACAGAGAGTAGAACAGTGGGTACCAGGGTCTGGGAGAGGGGGGGGAAATGGGGAGATGCTGGTTAAAGGGTTAAAAGTCGCCATTATGGAGGATGAATAAGTCTAGACATCTCATGTACAGCATGATGACTATAGTTAATAATACTGTGTTGAATACCTGAAATACGTTACGAAAGCAGATTTCAAGTGATCTCATCACACACAGAATAATGTGTGGGAGATAATGTGTTAGTTTGACAGTAGTGCTCATTTCACTATGTATATCAAATCATGTTGAACACCATAAATATATACAAATTTTATTTTAAAATACATTTTAAAAAATTAAAAAGCAAATGGTCTGTAATAGTCCTGATCTTCCTCCGAAATCCCCCTTCCCAGCAGCCCTCCAACCTCTACTGTGACTCTCCCATTTGCCATCCTTTTCCAGCCACACTGAGTTCTTTACTCTTCTTCAGATACGCCAGACACACTTTTGCATGGGGCATTTTAACTTGTCAGTTCTCCTTAAAATGTTCTTCTGCTGGAACCCAGACGGGTAGTTACTTCTCCGTCAGTTCTTTGCCTTCAAATGTCATCTTTTCGGTGAGTAATTCCCTGATTGTCCTATTTAAGATTAAAATTGCAATACCCACCTTTCCAACTAGCTCTTTATTCCCCCTTCTCTGGTTTAGTTTTCCCCATAGAACTTATTACTCTGACAACTACATATATAATATTTATTCACTTAGTGCATCTCCCCTCTGTAAAACCTAAAACACATGATATCAGGGATCTTTGTCTGATTTGTTCACCACTGCATCTCCAATACCTAAAACAATTCCAGGCCTAGAGTAGACACTCAGAAAATAATAGTTTGATGAATGAATCAATGAATTAATTAATTCTGCTAATAATCCTAGAGGAAAATTAGAATAGATTTTGTCCCCTTCATTGAAAATTTCCAAGGCACAGAAAAGCCAAATGATTTACCAAAGGCCTTAAATCTGTTCCAAAGATACTACTGCTCTAGAGAAGACACCACAGTCTGTCCCTGTCTGAGAGTCACAAATTATCTTGCTTTCACACCAACCCAAGGCCATTTCTTCATAATACGTTCCTGGGACCCAATTCTAAGAAGAATGGAAAAGAATATACAAGGCACCTGCATTCTAGGGAGTCTGCAGTACTCTGCTATTAAACATTTAGAGGATAAGCAAAATAGGTAATCGAGTGCTAAATTATCTAAGTGTTACAGACTCTACTGGTGGAGAAAGAAGTTTGTCTTCATTTAAGAGATTGCTTTAGTGGAGAGAGAAGTGGGAGAGCAATGTGAAGCGATAGGATGGCTTCAACATTATCAAAAACCCAATTACTAAGCACCTGGTTACACCTGCTGCTAGGATAGGCATGGCCCTGCCCTATGGAATGTTTCTGACCTTCCTAATGGAATATTTTGTTTGGAATATACACTTCTGTTTCTTCATTTTCCTTGACTCTCTGTGTTGGTTTCTATGCATTAGATTAAACAGCCAGCCACCTCTCCAGTCTGGAAGGAGTGTCTCGTATAGGAGATGGACCTTATTGTTTGTCTAACAAACGTTTCTACCAATTGCACTGTGTCTGAAAACTCCAAGTCTTTTGTATTATGGATTAAATGGGAAAGGCCCACCTTCACAAAACACAACTGCAAGTATTGATCATGCTTCCTACAGAGAGAGACTCACAAACCAGGAGTTGGAAGAGACCATAAGACAAAGCCTTCTGATGGCCCCCAGGTGACAGGTGAATGGGGGGACCCAGCAGGTAAACCTCACAATTGCTTCTCTCCACTGTGGTTTCGCACAGGCTTCAGGAGAAGCTCCAGCGTGGCCCATGATGCTCCCCGCAGCTCACCTCGCCCACCTCTCTGACCCCATTCCCACCTCCTCCCACCCACCCAGGATGAACTCCCAGCAGTTCCCAGACCACGCTGAGGGTCCTCAGGGCTCTGCGCCTTTGCACCTGTGGCTGTCTGCCCAAACTTTTCTTCTTTCCTGCCTATAGTTGGCTACCTGGTGCTCCCCCTTGTGGCTCTGCAGGGGACTGCCCTCTGGGGAGTCCTCCCTAAGCCATGAGTCTGACATGGGTGGCCCTACGCTGTGCTCCCAAAGTCATCATGGTCCCCTGGGCATTGCTCTGTGTTTATTACAGGTTAACCAGTAATAAAGCCCCGAATGCAGGGGATGGGTCTTCCAGCAGTACCCTTGGTAACTAGTGTGCCCCAAGTGGGGCACAGCAAGAACTCAAGTGGTGACGATTGATAAACAACTAAAATTCAGAATGGGGTATCAGAACCCAATCTATGGAAAAGCACATCATTTCGTACTGCTGGGATTTATCATGTGCATTAAGTAAAAGTAATATAAAGAAAATGTAAAATGAAATGGAAGAAAATGTAAACTATCTTCCTGCGAATGAGTTCCTTACATAACTTTTCCCTCCTGAAATTCTTCACAACTTTGGGCATAGATATAACATGACTACATAAAGCTCCCATTTGCAAAACGGAACCTGTTTTCTTCTCTTCAAGCTCTTCTCAATTCAAAAGCCCAGAGAGATAACTTCCCAGTTGTACTAACTTAGCCCCTTCCGTCATTCTGTTCCTCTCCCCAAAGCCTAGTCCAGCTCACTTTTTTTTTTTTTTTTTTTGCAGTACGCAGGCCTCTCACTGCTGTGGCCTCTCCCATTGCGGAGCACAGGCTCCGGACGTGCAGGCTCAGCGGCCATGGCTCACGGGCCCAGCCGCTCCGCGGCATGTGGGATCTTCCCGGACCGCGGCACGAACCCGTGTCCCCTGCATCGGCAGGCGGACTCTCAACCACTGCATCACCAGGGAAGCCCTCCAGATCACTTCTGAGAACTCAGTTCATCAAGCCAGCCACTTTTCCATAAAATCCCAGAAGTTAGTTGTACTTGCCAAACCAGATTTCTACATTCCAGAGACTGAAACAGTTCTTCCAAAACTAAATTCTAGCAGTCTCTTTTAACCAAGTCTAGGAATGAATGTCTCCTGACTTAGAAGGTTTCTTAAGAAAACCTTTTCTAATCAAAACAAACAATTTTATTAATCAGAAATCCTCTGAAACTCCCCTCTCCAGTACACATACATTTCAATAACAATCTTACAAAGAACCAGAATATAGTTTGAAAAGTTATTAACCCTTAAATTTCAGGCATTTTAAAGGCTTCTCTAATCTCTCACTTTTCTTTTGAAAGCTCCTAATGTTAGTAATTATTCTTCTCTAAGACTTTCACTCAAGATCTTTGCAATACTTAATAAAAATTATAATCATTAACCTTAAGACATAGGTAAGTGGGTGGTAAGTATTATTAACTGGTAAGAATCATGAGGTTCTAAATTTAAATAATGTCTAGTTGAAGGAAAATGGTAAGACTTGTCATAATATGGAAAACACTGTTCATTTATAATTAAATTTGATGAAGTTTTCGGAATGCGTTTTAACTAACTTTTGAATTGGATTTTTATTCTGCTTGCTATTAAAAGTCAACCTAAGAAGAAAAAAAGGATGGGGTTTGTCAAGAACCAACATGAAAACACTACCAATGGGCAAAGCTTGAACAATTTGAGCAATAAAATAGTGACTATAGTGTTGGATTATAACCTAAAGAAATTAATATCTATGAGTCCATATGGATATAAATAAATGATTGAATAAAAAGTAAATTTGGGAGATAAGACAAAATATTCCTTAGAGAAGAATTCCAAGTAACACATGTGAAGGAACAAGGGGAGCAGAAAACCAGCATTGGAACACCACAGTATACGCTACAGGCAAGGTCCAAAGGTGAATGCTAAAATTAGCGGACAAATCTTTAAGGAGAAACAGGACATGTGCACAGTCTCAAAGTATCTCCCCCAAAATAATTAATAATTACTGTGGTGCTTGGTTTTTCCCCTTTCCCTCTTGATTTGAAGTATAATTGACCTACAACATTTTGTTAATCCCAGGTGCACAACATAGTGACTTGATATTTCTATACATTTCGAAATGATCACGAGTCTAGTTACCATCTGTCACCATACAAAGATGCTATATTATTACTGACTATATTCTCCACAATGTACATTTCATCCCTGCGACTCCTTTTTTTGTAACTGGAAGTTTGTACTTCTTAATCTCCTTCAGCGATTTCACTCTTCCCCCCAGCCCCTCCCCTCTGGCAAACAGCTCTTTATGTCTATGACTCTGTTTCTGTTTTGTAATGCTTGTTCATTTGTTTTGTTTTTTAGATTCCACATATAAGTGAAATCATACAGTATTTGTCTTTCTTTGTATGACTTATTTCATTAAGCATAATACCCTCTAAGTCCATCCATGTTGTCACAAATGGCAAGATTTTCATTCTTTTTTATGGCTGAATAATATTTCATTATATACATAATATATAATGCTTATATATAAAAGTGCACACACACATACACACATACACACATATATTAAAAATGCTTTTAACGAATTCCAGGGACTTCCCTGGTGGCACAGTGGTTAAGAATCTGCCTGCCAATGCAGGGGACATGGGTTCGAGCCCTGGTCCGGGACAATCCCACATGACACAGAGCAACTAAGCCCATGCGCTACAACTACGGAGCCTGCGCCCTAGAGCCCACAAGCCACAACTATTCAGCCCATGTGTCACAACTACTGAAGCCCGCTCGCCTAGAGCCTGTGCTCCGCAACAAGAAGCCCGTGCAACGAAGAGTAGCTCCCACTGGCCACAACTAGAGAACGCCCGAGCACAGCAATGAAGACCCAATGCAGCCAAAAATAAATAAATAAATAACTATTTTTTTAAAATGGCTAAGAGAGTAAATTTTAAAAAAAAATTCCAGAAATTTCTTGATACTCTTTCCTCCAGGAGGTTGAGCTTAATTCCCCTCTCCTTTGAGTGTGGTCTAAACTTATGATTCACTTATAAGGAACAGAGGATGGAAACAGTAAACAAGAAACCTTACAGTGGAGAAGCCTGACAGACGCCCCTATCCAAGTGATTGTGGCTAATATCACCAATAACAAGTTATGTTGAAATCACGAGATATTATGATATGATGTGATGAGAGGGGCACTTCACCTCTGTGGTGAAAAACAAAGAAAGACTGAGAAAAATGCCAGGAAGAGGAGACTCAGGAGACAGGATGACTAAATGCAACAGAATGCAATGCAATCTTGGGTTGGATCCCGGAACAGAAAAAGGATAGTAATAGAAAAACTAATGGAATCCAATGAGAGGCTGCAGTTTAGTTTTATAGCATTGTACCAAAGTTCAATTTCTCAGTTTTGACAAATGTGCTATGTTTTGTAAGATGTTATTTAACATTAGGGGAAGCTGGTCAGACATAGAAAGACAAAGAAGGACAAATATCATATGATATTGCTTATATGTGGAATCTAAAAAAAAATGGTACAAATGAACCTATTTACAAAACAGAAATAGAGTCAGACGTAGAAAACAAACTTATGGATACCACGGGGGAAGAAGAGAGAGGGATAAATTGGGAAATTGGGGTTGACATATACACACGACTATATATAAAATAGATAACTAATAAGAACCTGCTGTATAGCACAGGGAACTCTACTCAATACTCTGTAATGACCTATATGGGAATAGAATCTAAAAATGAGTGGATATACATGTATACGTAGAACTGATTCACTTTGCTGTACAGCAGAAACTAACACAACACTGTAAATCAACTATACTCCAATAAAAATTAATGTTTTAAAAAATGAAGGCATATAGGAACTCTCTGTACCATCCTTATACTCCTCTGTAAATCTAAAGTTATTTCAAAATTAAAAGTTTTCAAAAAGTGAATCTCTAATGGGATAAACTGCTGATGTTTCACCTAAATTCCATTATGGACATGTGGATATGGGACAGGAGTAGGTGTATCGTAATCATTTCTCAGTGACTCTAATCTTCAGCTTTATTTTTCAGATCAATTGGATGTCCCTCTAGAGGGGTGGGAGAGGGAGGGTGGAGGGAGGCTCAAGAGGGAGGGGCTATGGGGATATATGTATACATATAGCTGATTCACTTGGTTGTACAGCAGAAACGAACACAACATTGTAAAGCAATTATACTCCAGTAAAGATGTTAAAAAAAATACATATGATGTCCCTATGACAGTTGTATGGACCAAATATATAAAATAATGCTTTTCTTCTTGTGAAAAATTTTGGTTTTTCATAGTAATCTATTTATACATTTTTATTTTTATACTGATATATCTATACATCACAACGTGTGACTTATTTGAAAGTGCTCTTTTGAAAAATAATGAAGAAATCCAGGTAAAGAGGGATACAAATGTTTTAATTGTTGAAATACACTGGTAAATGGAGTGATTTACATTTCAGTACTAAGTGGATACACATGATCACTATCAAATATCCAACTAACATCAGTGACAAGTCCTTGAAAACAGTGTAGAATTAACATGATGAGATGCTCTGATCACACACAGGTAGAATGGGAGACTCAATGGCTATGAAGTATTTGTAGTTACCTAAGCCTTTGACTAAAGAAAATAGGAAATTAATCAAAATGTACATACGGCATGCAAACCTCAACAGTTTAAGTACTGCCATGTAGTACACTGTTCTCAATAAAGAAACTCCTCTGATATTTAAATAAAGCTGAAAACCAAATAGTAAAAAAGGAAAGAGATAACAGTAAGAATCAATTTTACAGCTAAAAATTAACATGAAGTAGAAATAGTGAAAGATAGACAAATATATTACTTTGGGTAATTCATCGATAGTGCCTTATTATTGTAAGTTATAAATAGATGAAGGATTTTGTTATATAAAAACTATCAAAAACGTATCAGTGAAAAGACACGATCTTCATGAGCTGTGGGGATGGCCAGGGTGAGAACGCAGCTGGGACACAGCAGCCAGCTGGGCAAGAACCCTTTGTAAGCTTGTCTTCCGCAGGTGGATCAAATATAGTTCCATATACATGTGTTGTTTAACCAATTCCTTTCTAGTACCACAACATTCAATATGTACCATGGTTTTAACTATAAACTAAGAATTTGGGGCAGTGGGGGGCGACTGCTTAGAATTTCCTTGGAAATGTCTGTGCACGTTACAAAATCCCACAAAGCAAAAATTCCATCCAGATCTTGATGAGCAGGCTATGAAGGCAACAAACAAAAAAGGGAAAAGAGTTAGCAAGCGTGAAAAGGCACCACTTAGATAAAAACATATCAGCGTTAAGCCTGCAAATTATTTACTGATTTTCTTTTCAGTAAAACACATGTTCAACATCTGTCCGGTACTGATTTGAGACTGAATATGTGGCCAGCACGGTGTGAAACACTGATGATAGTTATATGAAGAGACCAAGTCAGGTGGAGAGAGAGACTTCTAAACTTATAACCAAAATACAACAGGGGGATGCCTGAACCAACCTGCACGGCAACCTCACAGAGATACCAACTGCTCAGCCACAGTCTATCCCTTCCTTGTTTGGTCAGACCCTCTTGGGAAGAGGGGCGAGCCATCCACTTCACCTCGAGCTCCCCCAGGGGACCTGATGCAGCGAGCCCATCCACTGGCATTTGAGAAGCATCACTGTGCTGGCAGCACTCCATATACCTAAATGGGCATAACTTTCACCCTTGGGTCATCTAGGGAAGAAACTACACATTTGTATCGTGATATAAGTAACTTTGATTCTGAAATCATTCCTCAATTTGCTTCAAAAAGTAACCAAATCAGGGCTTCCCTGGTGGCGCAGTGGTTGAGAGTCCGCCTGCCGATGCAGCGGACACGGGTTCGTGCCCCGGTCCGGGAGGATCCCACATGCCACGGAGTGGCTGGGCCCGTGAGCCATGGCCGCTGAGCCTGCGCGTCCAGAGCCTGTGCTCCGCAACGGGAGAGGCCACAACAGTGAGAGGCCCGCGTACCACAAAAAAAAAAAACAAAAAAAAACTTACCAAATCAACTTTGAAGTTGGGTCACTGAGTGAGTTCAGTGGCTTTATTTCTAGAGAGGTTTTATATGTTCGGTCAAAAAAAAAAAAAGTGTCTCCAATCTTTTCCATAAAATGTCTCTTCTCATCAGGGTTTCTGCCCAATAATTTAAGCTCAGATGCCATGCATCCAGATGCCTCACAGATAAGTACCACAATGGGCGCTTAGCAATTGAGTAAATGGACAGCCTATTAACTTAGAAAACTTTTCAGATAATTCAAAAGAGGCAAATGGATTGTTTAGCAATAGAGGTAAAGAATGGCAGAAATTGAGAGAGAGAGACGGCAATAAAATAGCTTTTATTTTTATATTGATAGCCACGAGCAGTAGGGAAATATTCTACCTAGCTGTCTAATGTTATGTGGACCGACTAACCAGCAATAGTGCTCAACTGTTATCAGGAAATTTTAGATCCATATACAAAGCTGGACAATCATCTTGTGTAACTCTGTCATGTAAAAACTGAAATTGGGTGAAGCTGGGAGAAGGTAAGGGATTCATCTAAGGTCCTGTGTTAACAGCAGAGCTACCGAGTCTCCAGATATCTATCTACACAGCACTTCTTCCCACGCTATTCAGATGCTTTTTGAAATACACCCTGTTTTCAGGAGGGTAAACACTAATATATGTTTACTTTCAACTAGATTATCTTTTCTATTTGATGCAAATAGTAAAACTACCGCTGCATCAGGGAAAACTAGCAGGGAACTTAGAAATCTACATGAGAGTTAGAACTCTGTTAAAAATACTAGAAATAGAAAATCTCCAGCAAGTTCCTAAAGAGAAGCTCAACACCCTAACGCGGTTATGGGCACTAGGGAATAATGCTCCATAATGCTGCAGCCTTGATGAGAGGGTCTTTGAAAAAGCAGCTGCCCAATACTGTTGTATTTCTTGTCCAGAAGAGACCAGTTACAGCTTCCATGTCCCTTTTCTCCAGTAGGAAAGCTTATTTGTCTCCACCTGTGAGCTTATTCTGCAACCCATCCCATCCCAGACACCAGCATCAGTACTGGCCCTCAGCCAGAAGCTGGTTCAATATCAAATCAGTCTTGCTTCTGATCTACCAATGGCTGGATTCTGGTTACAAAAAAGGATGATGGTACAGTGATGATGATATTGATGGTGATGATGACAATGACAATTATAGCAGAAGCTACCATTTACTTCACATTTAATCCTAACACAAACCCTTCAATAAGCATCAGGGGAAGGAACTTGCCCAGCTAGGAAGTGAAAGAGCCTGAATTCAAATCCAGGGTTGTTTGACACCCAAAAGAGAATGGGCTATCTCAGGAGACAGAGCATTCCTGATCACTGGATGTTCAAAAGAAGTGGGATGTCATTCAGCAAGACTGAAAGACAGTGGGGATCTAAGCATTGCACGCATTTTGGTCCAGGTAAACAGAAACTCTTCTCCTCAATGGAAATGCTGCTCAGTAGCTTCTAGAGACTAGTACCCAGACAGTAGTTAATAAATGAAAGCTATTTTTCTTCTGTCCTTGTTCTTGTTTGTCTTATAATTCTAACTCCAAGCTCTTCACCAGATCCACAGTGCTTCATCTTTTAAACTTGGTCTATGATTTTACTATTCCTTCCTGAAAAACTGCATCTTTGCACACTGACAATTGCCTATCTCTACTGGAGTTTTGGTACTGGTACATCTTCTCTCTGTATATCAACTACCCCTGACTATTGCCAAACATTTAATATTGATCCTAATCTAATTCCCAACCTCTCTAGTCTCTCCTTGTCTGTCACTTCCAAGGTCCTAGCCCCTCAAAGATTTTGGCAATGAAGAGTGAAACCCTGGTAGTATAGGCAAACAGCTTGTTCTTATTAAATGAATTAAGTTACATTTGAAAAAATATTAATGAAAAAAAAGTAACTGCAAAGAAAATTGATCTCGTCATTAAAGACCTCTTTACAATAAAATATATTGGGTTCCATAGATTTAACCACAAGATGAGACCCCTCCTCATACTCAAGTTCAAGATTTCTTAGAAATATAGAGCATTAATATCTACAGTTCATTCATCCAGGCTAAATATATAGAATTATTTAGAAAAATATACAGTACCTCTTGATTACTGTCATGATATTACTTTCTTCTAATCTTAAAAAAAGAGAAAATTAAGAAAAGTTAAATGTTCAGTTATAAAGAATATATTCCAGTTTCCTACAAAACTACAAATAGTTGTGACATATATGTATTTGCTAGTCTAAATCATCGAGTAGAGAAAAAACAATGAGGAACAAATAACCATAGTACGTTAAGAAATAATAAAGGCTTGTGTACAAATTAAATCAAATATTACATATATGTAATTTTATGTGTACATATTAATAGTTCTTTAAAACCATATTATCAGACAACTGTACAGTGATTAGTAAATCAGCATTCTTCACCACGAGCCACACTTAAAAATTTACTTAAGGGACTTCCCTGGTGGCGGAGTGGTTAGGAATCCGCCTGCCAATGCAGGGGACACAGGTTCAAGCCCTGGTTCAGGAAGATCCCACATGCCACGGAGCAACCAAGCCCGTGCGCCACAACTACTGAGCCTGTGCTCTAGAACCCAAGGGCTACAACTACTGAGCCCATGTGCCACAACTACTGAAGCCCATGCACCTAGAGCCCGTGCTCCGCAACAAGAGAAGCCACCGCAACGAGAAGCCCGAGCACTGCAATGAAGAGTAGCCCCTGCTCGCCGCAACTAGAGAAGGCCCGTGCACAGCAAAGAGGACCCGACACAGCCAAAAATAAATAATATAAATAAAAATAAATTTAAAAAAAAATTTACTTAAGCAAGAATCTATCTACAAGGCTGCAATCGTACCTATTATCAAAAGAACTTCATTAGCCCTGCAATTACTAACGACTAAAACTCAGAAAAAGTACCTTTATGTTCTACAAAAACTCCATAAACTTACTGAAATGTTTGCTTTCATTTTCACACTGATCATCACTGAAATTAACAAGAAATTTTAAATATCCATGGAGTATAATGACAAACAGAAGCTAAATTTTGCTCTGGAATTACTCTCATCATGTGGGTGGCAATTTCAACAAATGATTACAATGAGCAGATATGGATTTTTTGGTTTTTTTTTTTTAAGGCCGCACCGAGCGGCATGCGGAATCTTAGTTCCCCGACCAGGGGTCAAACCTACGCCCCCTGCAGTGGAAGCACAGGGTCTTAACCACTGGACTGCCAGGGAAGTCCCAGCTATGGCTCTTATACACAGTTCACTGCAAGTCAGAAATATGTAGGGTGAGTCAGGCAAGCTGAAATATACATTTCATACGTTTTTCACAAAACAAAAAAAAATAAACATGTAGAGAGAGTAAACATCACATGGTTTTACTTACTTTTTCGCACAGTCTTTGTTTGATTGGACACCATATTGACAGCTTCAGATGGGAGACCAACATACACCCCTCCATAGTTTCTTGATGAAAAGAAGCAGAGATAGAAAAATCAGACCAAACTACGTGGTTACTAAACATTTGCAGAAAATGATGCGAGCATGGGGCCCTTCAAACAATTATAGAATGATTAAAATAACTCATGACTTTTCAAAAGTAGAATTCAGAATATTATTGCCCTTGGAGAGATCATTGTTTTTCTATGTTTAAAAAAAGAAGCTATATATAAAAAAAAGAAAGCTGTGTAGTAGAATTTTTAGATATTTTACTTGCAATGAGAAAGAAGAGAAGTTAGGATTTTTACAATTTAGTAGAGTAATAAATATCAGTAGCGTGACATGTTACAGTTAATCAGTCAACATTTATCAAGAATTCAGAGTGGTCAATGTGGTATGAGGTGCTATGGACACACAAAAACACTTTACCTGTAGGTAGGTATAAAGTGAGGAGGAAGAGAGAGAGATAAGGAGTAATGAGAGTGGAGTTCTGCTAATCAGAGGATGGAAGGACGGAGAAGGCGGAAGGAAGGAAGAGATATCATCCAATTTTAGAGAACAGCACATCCAAAGGCCACAAGATGGAAACTAGCACAAGCCGTGTGCACAGGACAAACCAAGCTTGTTTGGAAGAAGCAAAGATTATGGTCCCTGGGCAAGATATTTGTCACACTGCATGCTCCTACCTGTATTCTCTGTGCCAAAAGTTTTCCTGGTGGAATCTGTATTACTGGCAATGTGCTACAGTGGTCGATTAAATGCATGAGTTAAATTAATTCATGTTAAATTAAATCCATGAGGTGGGACCAAAATTATTCAAATTAAAGGTAGCTTCAACACCAAACATACCTCCTCTTGTCATCTTCTGTTATTGATTCTTCTGTTCTAAAAGGTCAAAAACATTTGCTATGAGCTGTTTGGTTACACAGTCAGAGACTTCATTTTTGGCTCTGAGAAAAGAGGGACTGACGAGTTAAAGCCAATTTTATTTCAAGTTCTTCCATCGAGTATTTCTGTAACACAGGATTCTCTCTTCACCTCAATCATTTATACACTAAGAAATTGGCAGTTTTCTACTTACCAAAAACCGCAAATCCATCAAATGCCAATAAGTCCAATTGCTGAACAAGATCAAACACTGAGGTAACCATAATGGAAAAGAATATAAAGAAAAGAATGTCCATATGTGCATAACTGAGTCACTTTGCTGTACAGCAGAGATAGGCACAAGACTGTAAATCAACTATACTTCAATTAAAAAAAATTTAATTAAAAAACCAGAAAACACTAATTCGAGGGACAAAAAACAAAAACAAAAAACCTGAGGGCAGCCAATACTGGAAAGAGCACATAAATTGGGTGTCAGGAAGCCTGGGTTCTTGTCTGGCTGTGCCATCCGCTCCCTGTGTGACAGGCTGTGGGCAAGTTGCCAGCCTGTATCTCATCTGTAAAATAACGGGGTCGACCAGATGACGCCCAAGGTCCCTTCTAGTCCTAACACACTATGAGTTTGTGTCTCTTATGCCAGTTCAGCAGCACAGTTCTAGGTATGAAAGATTTCCTTAGTGCAAAAAGAGTTAAAGTCAATTTAACTTTCTTTTATCTAAAAAAAACAGCCATTTTATACATGATCTACTGCAAAGAGGGAAATGTTCAAAGGAAATTTCTAGAGGGAATCACTACTTTAAAATGCACAGTATCTTTCCTTGAATAAGAGGAATCCATATTCTACTAGAATTCAGTGGCGTATTTTTAGATCAGGAAGTTTACCTTGAAGTACTAGCTAGCATACATTAGTTATTTTTCTGAAAGAAAAAAAAAAACAAGGTTCAAATGTATCTCGCTGAACTCAACTTGTAATTATAAGGGGCTTCAGTTAAGAAGAAAGCAGACTGAAAACATCTAAACAGCTTCACTGAATCTTTTAATTGCTGGGATTGTCATATCATGGTTTCACACATTTAAAAGCTGTGAATGTATATATGTACATGAGATTTTGCTTCATTGCAACAGCCCGTAAATCAGAAGTCTATAGAGAAAGGAAGTGGAGATTTGGAAATTATCTGTTAAACACTGGCCATGCACACAGAAAATACTCCAATAGAGGGCAAAAGCCACCCTGCAATCTAATTTGTCCAAATTGAGCCCATAACCCACTTTTAATTATCAACTTCATTTATCTCTTGCTAAAGTTGGATCGTGTTTTAATTCAAAGGTGTCAAAGTCATACTGTATTAGAACTGGTGCTATGCTTATTGAAGTGGTATTAACACTTTCAGGTGCTGTTTACCAGTTTTAATTAAAATGGATTTATAACCCGTTAGTACAGATACTAGGAAAAATGATGGTGACAAACTCGTTCAAGATTATCAGAACTGTTTACTCTGGTTCTGAATGGCCAACATTATAATGAAATTGTTTGTGAAGCTGAAACTGGCAGATTTGGACATATACAATGTCTCGTTTTTTCTCACAGATATTCTTTTCATATCCAATGACATATCTGTGTATTTTAAATCTTTCCCCTTTTGCCTAATCCATCTTAAGGATTTATTCAGTGTTTTAAAATATATTTAACTTCCCCTAATGTAAAAAAATAGTGAATTATTTTTAATCTATTATCTCTCATAAATTATTCAATGCCCTAAAACCCAACTGTTTTAGGTTTTGAGTAATGGCCTGGCTGTCCGAACACCTGGGCTGCCCCACCTGTGCACCACTTTAAATCACTGTACTTGTTTCCCCTCACAGAACATATTTTGAAAGATTTTGGTATCAACTGGCCTTACTATCTCACTTGCTGATAACTTTCTTAGACACACAAGTGCCAAAGGGAGCCTCTGATGTGCATGGGATTGTTCCCACAGGGTGTTTGTGTAATTCGAATCCAAGGCAAATAAATCTTATATTTTGCTAATGTAGAGCCTGTGCAGCCTCGTTGTAGGCACATGCAGATTTCCGTTCAGTTTCTAAAGTAATGAACATAGCCTGTGGTCCTTCTTCGACGCTGCCAATCCAGAGCATCGGGCTAGGAATTGCGCTCGGGCCAGATCACCCCCCACCATGGAGCCCTTGGATGAGCCACTGTTTTTCATGAGGGACTTGATTATTTTTCTTTTCTGGTCACGACAGCTTTAGTGGAAGGGCAGTGGCCATTGTGCAGCCTGCAGCTGTGATTGCTGACGGATCACAAGACTTGTTCCTAAAGCAGGGAAGGAAGTGGGGAGGAAGTGCAGGACAGAAAGCCACACGGACTCCGCCTTGGCGAGAACAGCAGCCGCGGACAGAGTCTGGAGGACCCTCGATCACGGACATCATGGCCCTATTTTCTGCTGGTACTAAAGACAAAGAAGGAGATGACTTCACCCTGGAGTCTTCCCTTAGAAAACAGAGACTGAAGATTGAATTAGTCCATGCTGGAAACGACAAAGTGAAAAAGAGGCCGATTCACATTAGATGAGCTGGAAAAGGCCAGACCACACTGCTCGGGAGTTAATTGGTCCAAATATCTCCACAAACTCAGCCTACCCGTACACTTGCTCCTTTAGACAAGAAGCAAGTGGACATACCTCAACCAGGAGAAATCTCCTAGTGTAGCAATCCACTTCTAAATAATAGTTCTGAAGCACAGTGCAGGAGTCAACGCCCAGGTGCCTACAGGCAGAGGCACTGAAAACGGGAAGTGTGAATGAAGGGATTCAGGGACGAGAACACCCCTGAATCTACCATAAATAGGGAAGAAACCTTGAGAATAAGGCTTCTACCAAGGGAACCAAAACACGGGGTTATAGGAGGCAAGGGACCAGATACCATCAATCAAATCACCTAAAAACAAAAAGTGAAAGGTAACTTTCACCAGTTTCCCTCCCTGCTCCCGCCGCTCCGGTCCCAATTGCACCACCATGGAGGCTGATGTCAATAAGGGGAAGGAAAGCCAGCACAAATTACCAAGGGGTCGACAACTGGAAACAACTACGTGGCCTAGCAACACAAAATCTGCTCTGGCCAGGGAAACTGTGCTGGACTCACCCTCCCCACGTTCTGCAACGCAGGGGCGAGGACTCTGAGAAACATCCTCCCTTGCCGCCCGGCTCTCTGCTAGGTTCTACCAAATGGGATGCTCAAGAGACATAAAATGCAAAAAGAGGGGAAAGGGCTGCTCCTTCTAGCTCTGCGTGCTGCTCCAGCCTACAGCACGCCAGCAGCTGGTTCCAGTTTCCAGGACAGGCCCTGTTAACACTCCTTTTCGGGTCACTACAGCGCAAGTGGGTGGGCAGTGGCTACTATGTGGCCTCCAGCTGTGGTTACTGCTGGATTACAACATTCAGCTGCGATTACACCAGCCTGGCAGTGCCCTCTCTCCAGAAGTCAGTGTCCCAGCCCCAGAGAAATGCTCCTCTTCCAGGTCCTAGATTCCAATAACCCCAACTTCCTTCCTTTGTCACTCCTGCCCTAGGAACAGTAGCCACTTCCTGTTATAACTCTCCCTACGACCTCAGCCTTCCCTTCTTACATCCTCAATCCTCCATGACCTGTTTAACCAATGCCTAATAGTAATTTCTCTCTGCTAAAATATTTAATGTGGTTTCCTTTACCCTGACTGGACACGAACTGACACATTACTTGGTAGCAAGAGTAGGGTTTACCTCCCAGCCCTGCATTGAACGTGTCTCACTAAAGCATTTAAAGTACCTGTTATTTCCTGTTTATCAGGCCCAATTACTATGTCATCAGTGTATTGGACCAGTATGACGTGCTGTGGGACATCAGTAACATCAAGATACTGCCGAATAGAGGATGAATGGCAACACTGTGATGGTATACTGTTGGCCTTGCCGGGTAAAAGCAAACTGCTTCTGTTATCCTCGCAAACCAGTTCAGAGGTAAAGTATTCGCCAAAGGTTGCAAAACAGGAGCTAGGGGCTATGTTGAGTGTTTTCAATAAAGATACCACACCTCGAACAGCAGCTGAAATTGGAATCACCATTTCATCAAGTTTACAAGAATCCAAAGTCACTCTCTAAAATAAATCTGCCTTCCACATGGGCCAAAGAGGCAAGTTAAAAGGAGACATGAGAAGCGTCTTCATTTTTTCAAGTCTTTGGTGAGGGCACCAATTTCTGCAACTCCACCAGGAATGCAGTATTCCTTTTTGTATATTATTCTGGTATAGAAGGGAAATTCCATAGGCTTCTACTTGACCCTTCCTACCAAGACAGCCCTTCCTTCACAGGTCAGAGAGCCAATGTGGGGATTCTTCCAGTTGCCAAATACATCTACTCTGATTATGAACTCACAAACTGAGGAAACAACCAGAGTATGGGATCTGCAGACTGCCAGACTCACTGCAATTTTTAGGTTAGCCAAAATTCCATTTTTTACCTGTGACCACTATAAGCCCACACATGGACTGATCACCCATAATGGCATTTTGGGTCCTCAGGTGTTAACAGCAACTCAGAGCCAGTGCCTAGAAATCTCTAGAAGGTCCAGGTACTTCCTTTTGTTCTGCACACAGTTGCTCTAGTAAATGAACACAAATCCTTTGGGGAAGATGTGAAAAAATATCTACCGTACAGACATGTGGCCGTGTTTAAAATTCCCTCAAGGGAATGTGGCCTTAATTACTCTGAGTCTGACTTGGGTTTGGAAACTGGGTTAAGAGGCTATGCCTTTCCATTGTGATGACTCAGCTTAGCTTTCTGGCTCACAGACCAGAAGTCTTCCTCTTATAAAATATACAGAGGGAGAAAATGAACCCTTAGGTGGCCATCCTTCTCATCTATCCCTAGGGAGATTGTGATCAACTAGTTCTCATCAAAATTCCTTCCAGGATGAAACATTCTGCCTCTTCATCCCTGCTGTCTGTTATGGCGAGTGTGCCCACCTTGTCTTAGGTGGTTCAGTTCTTGGCCTCTGCTTCTCTGGGATCCCGTCACACCCAAGGAAACAAAGAGCCCATCTCAAGGGCAGCATCTCCCAACTGTCATAGCCATGTTATAGAGGACAGTCATCTTGGTACTCCCTTCACTATGTGTCTCTCAATTTGCTCAGTCTCCTAGGGAAGGGGGTCTCCTCCGCAGTGGGGAGCAGCTCACACTTGAGAAATTCACACCAGCTTTCCTATCTCTTCACGCCTTTGGATTCCTTCCTCTCCATCACACCAGAGAAGTTCTGACATACTCCTCCCCTGGTGAGAGCATAAGCTCCTTCAGTTCAGTTTCATCAACCAAGTTGACTAAACTGTTAAGAGTCCTAGCCATGCACCTAAATTAAATCTGGAATCTCTGTTAAATACAACAATATCAATAAATTCAGTCTCAGCATACACTGCTTCTCCTTGGTCTCACACCCTTAGAAGCCATTTCCATACATATTCCTGAGGATTCTGGTAGAAGAAAATGCACAAGCCTGCAATTACTTTGCAATATAAGCTCTTTCTTCCCAGGTCAGACACTGTGCTTGTCCCATGGGAGCATCCTGAGATCTGATTCTATTTGTGGGTCCCGTAGCAATAAGGGGTGGTTGCGGTAGGTCCTGAGGGGGACAAGCACCCCCTAACAAGGCAATCACCCAGGCGAGGGGACCCAATTCCATGCCTCTTACCCAGCTGGTCTACCCCATTCTCAAAGGCCCTGCCAGGAAAACAGAAAGTTTCTGGCTGGCAAAGATGGGGAGAGAAAGTCAGCTCTTCATCATGAGCTTCACCTCAATTTTAATTTAGCCCCCAGTCTAGTGCTCTTGACAGAGGAAATGGGAAATAGACGAGGCTACCACAGCTGTCTCTAATCTAACCAGGGACTAAATGGCCACAGACTACCCCCTGCAATGTGTAACTGAATCTAAAACAGCTAACAGAGAAAGCCCGGCCACTTAACACAGTCTTAATGCCTTAATATCACGGCAAATGCAACAAGATGAGAAGGTCACGGCCCCCCTCGACTTCTGGCGTCCCCAGGTAAGTGAAGGGGGGGTGGAGTGTAAAGAGGCAGGTAGGCTGCAGTTTTTTACTCAGTGGTGTAAGCGATCACCCATTCGAATAACTTCGAGGATCTGGAAACGCTAAGGTTTAAATATAGTTTAATTTTACCTGCTGGCTTAGGTTACAAATTCAAGTTCTCTATTATCCATCACGTGTGCCTCAGTGTCAATGAAGGGAGAGGCACGTGAAAGTGGGGGCCGGGCCCCAGGGGAGGGGCTGGAACTAAGAGCTGGGGTTCGGGTATAAACAGGGTCCGTTTCACAGTCGTGCCCAGGACACATTTTAGAAGGAAGACTTACTTCTTGGGTCCAAAGAGTAAAGTAGCGAAGAGGTACTAAAAGACCTAGATTAAGTTTAGCAAGTAGTGCCTCCATTTTTTTTTTTTTTTTTTTTAGCGGTACGCGGGCCTCTCACTGCTGTGGCCTCTCCCGTTGCGGAGCACAGGCTCCGGACGTGCAGGCTCAGCGGCCATGGCTCACGGGCCCAGCCGCTCCGCGGCACGTGGGATCTTCCCGGACCGGGGCACGAACCCGTGTCCCCTGCATCGGCAGGCGGACTCTCAACCACTGCGCCACCAGGGAATCCTAGTTCCTCCATTTTTAAATCCCCATGAGCCACTACTCTACAGAGTAAACTTGTGTAATAAACTTGTTTTTTTCCAGAGGGAGCATGACCGAAAGCCTCTTGGTAAATTGCTTTCTCTGGTCTCAAGACAGTGTCTTATTTCTGGGCATATACAGCATCTGAAAATTTGTGGAAAGTGATGTCACATTTAGAAAGAAAATGTAATAGTGTGATATTGTTTAATCAAAAGGTCACATCACATCTTTTGAAAAAAAACTTTTAAACCACAAGAACATTTCCTAAGAACCATGGAGCATATGTTAACAATTTGGGACCAGGTTTAAAAAATACACTGGGCATTTAATTACCATCGGGTCTCTCTTTGTTAACAAAGATTTAGCTTCTTTTATCAAAGGACAGGTGTTGGAGGAGAAAGCATGTGTCCAAGTTAAAGCCATCCACTGAGTCTCATGATAATCTCCTAGAGGGAGATCACATGCTCCCAGTGTCTCACTCAGATTTTCGGCCACTGCATTCATAAACATGTGTGCAGAGCCAAGTGTGATTGAGGGTAGACCACCAGTCCATCATTTCCCCCCACTTTGGGGATTGCTGAAAAGCTAAATCCTCAGTTGATAGTTTAAAAATGACACATCTTGTTATAAAGCAGAAACTAACACACCATTGTAAAGCAATTATACTCCAATAAAGATGTTAAAAAAAAAAAAGACACACCTTTGCAGAGCGATATAGTGTTTAGTGATCACTATCTTACCGAAGTTGCCCCTATTTGGGGCGATGTCATAAAAAGAAAAAAAAAAAAAGCAACCATTGGTTTCAAAACTGCTTTCTTATATCTCAGAGTTTCCACCAAATACTTCTAGCCTACTTCCTTTGAAGCCAGCGTGGCACTCTCCTCACACTTCTCAGATTGAGTATCTATACTGATCCAGATTCTCTAGGTCACTGCACACCCACCTGCTTCCTACTAGCTTTGCAGACCTTCTCCTAAATGAACCAGAGACACTGAATTTCTCTCTAACCATAAAGCTCTGACTTCTTTTAAGTCAAGGTTCCAGAAGGTGAGACACTTCCAAACCAGCTCCATGTCTGTGGTTGCTCTTTGGGGCGGGCTGGCTTTCCTCTGCCTGTCCTTTCTTCATTAATGTATTTCATGCATATACCTATTTAAAGCTAACTCTCCACACAAAACACATAAACCTTTCAATCCATTTATACCGCTCTGGTTACCATCCTATCAATAACGATCACTTCAATGAAGCGAGACCTTATTCAGAGTTACTGTAGCAAATATAAACCACTACTTTTTTTCTTCCTCAGTAGCACATGGTAATCAAAGTATTTTCGTCACAATATTTGCTTAGTTTCTGGGTTGTATAAAATAGCTGTCCCAAGTGACCTACAAAAAGGGTTTCAAAGGTAAAATAATGGAACCACGGCATGGACACATTATGTGCATTCTCTGGAACAAACACAGATGATAAACATCAGGCAGCCGCCAGCCATTCCAATTAATACCTCCTCACGCACGGTGGCTACAGGTGCCTTAAAATTCAGAACGTTCTCACTGCCCTAGACTTCCAGAACGACATAGTTCTGTGGCAAAGAAAGGATTTATTTTTCACTTATTCATCAACAAAAATGTTCTAAATACAGAGCTATTCTTATTAGCGATGATCTAAAAAGCAGAAAAACAGGCTGCAGCCTTTTCTTTTTCCATATTTGCAGTGTCACCACAGAGGCCAAACTTATTTTGATTTGTAAACGGTACAATTTCAACACGGAAACCTCAGGAGATCATGCGTGTAGCTCCAATGATCTATTTTTAGTTAGCATTCATGATCATCTTTTGGAATAAGCTTATTAATTGACAATGTTTACTTCCATTTGACACTACCATCCTCTAGATAAAGTGGAATCATTTAATTTTCTCTATGTTTTTATGATGACCCCTCCTTTTCACGGAGGTTCCAATCGATTCTACCAAGCATTTAATTACATATGATATTGGACAGAATTAACATTTTATCATTGGCTGTTAGGACCTATATGTAATCTCATTCATGTCTTCACAATTTCAAAACTTCTTAGGACGGTTAGCTTTAAGTCTCTCTCCTTGGATGGGCCCCTTTCTTTCTTCCAGAATGTACTACCGGAGAACATGAGTGACATTTGCTCTTTGTATGGGGTAATGGATCAAGAATTAAATTGCAATTTCCCTACCCCTCTTCTGTGCTCCTTCTAAGAAGCACACAGGGCTGGATTATTTCAACATTGGCTGTAGAAGTATCCTTTGCTACAAAGCAGGCAGGAGTGTTCTCTCCCCTTTAAGAAACCTTGCTTTTCCCAGATGTATCACTTTTCTCAAAACCTTGGGAATAAGCAGCTTGTTTTCCCTCGTCCCAGGGTCTCCAAACAGGAGACAGAGCCAGAATGCTCCCAACCTCCCCAAAGCACTCTTTTAGATGGGGCCAATTTCATTTTCACTCAAAAACTCTCCTCATTGGCATCAGCCCTGCCATAACAGCCCCGGACGCACTAAACATTTTGGCCCTGACTCAAAGGTTTTCTTCCTAACCGTCACTACCTTGGACAATTTTAAATCCCATGAAAACCACCTAAACGACCTCTTGCTTCACATTTTGCTGACTTCCTCTATCCCAGCAACTTTTACTGCTGCTCTAAGAACTTAATCCCAGGAGTGCTCCATGGAGCTTAGTTCCTGCAATTATTTCACCTCTGATATTTTAGAGTAGACAATCCCACTCCTTAGGGAAAAAAAAAATCCTTCTTTCTCCCCTCCCCACAATTCCCAAGAAGCCTCCAGTCCCAGCTCTCCCCATTCATCAGCCCCTTAGGGCTTCCCCTCCCCCTCTCTCTAGCATGTGCCTTGCAGTCAAGCATTTCAACCATACTTGCCGGTCACCACCAAGCCCTCTCTATCCCTGAATGAACCCACTCAATTGCTTCTTGCCTTTTATTCCACTGGGTCCCACCAAGGAAAATCTGACCATGTATTGATGAGCAACCAATGGGAATGTGAGATTTCTAATCACAGCAAGGTCCTCAACGCACTGGGTCTTCTGCCATCAGGGATTCATAACAGAGGCACTGCCAAATCTTTTCAACAACCCTTAAACCACCTAATAATTCTAGCTACCATTTACGGGCAGGGGGCGGGGGGACAGGATGGGGGAGCAGGATAGCAACACATAATACCAAGTATTGTCCTAGGAGCTGAATATACTGTACTAATAACCGTCATAACCATTAAGCAGTTACTTAACCTCTCTGTGTCCCATCTCCTCATCTGTAAAATGAAAGAGCACTGCTGTCTTCATCAGCCTGTTGGGGGTACTGAATGAGATAATGTACTCTAAGTGCCGGAAATCACTCTATGGTATGCAGTTCTCAGTAAAGATGAGCTATTAACATTGAGAATGATGAGGATAATGATGAAGACGGTTACCCTGAACGGTTATTATTATCCCAATTTTACAGATAAGAAGATTAAAGACACAGTATCACACAGCTAGTAAAGGATGGAGAGCAGTTTAAACAGAGGTCTGTCTGCTTCCAAAATGCATGCTTTTTCAATGCTACTTCCACCCCAGAAGACGGGTAGAATTTTTCAATGCTACCTCACTTCAGAAGACAGCCTTGCCTGCCATGTCACGGAGGAGAAACAAGGCTATCAGATACCCTCAGGCTTGTAATTAGGAGAGGGCTCAGCTGACACGGGTGTATATGACACGAGAAATTTATTAAGAATTCCAAGGAAACTCAAGATTAGAGATACATAATTTCATGTTTTAAAAAAGACAGAGCTGGGCTTTCCTGGTGGCGCAGTGGTTGAGAGTCCGCCTGCCGATGCAGGGGACACGGGTTCGTGCCCCGGTCCGGGAAGATCCCACATGCCGCGGAGCGGCTGGGCCCGTGAGCCATGGCCGCTGAGCCTGCGCGTCCGGAGCCTGTGCTCCACAACGGGAGAGGCCACAACAGTGAGAGGCCCGCGTACCGCAAAAAAAAAAAAGAGCTTCAGCATGTTTTTGTTGTTGTTGTTTTTTTAAAGATTTTTTTTGTGATGTGGGCCATTTTTAAAGTCTTTATTGAATTTGTTACCATATTGCTTCTGCTTTATATTTTGGGGGTTTTTTTGGCCTCGGGGCATGCGGGATCTCAGCTCCCCGACCAGGGATTGAACCCGCACCCCCTGCCTTGGAAGGCAAAGTCTCAACCACTGGACTGCCAGGGAAGTCCCTTCGGCGTGTTTTATGATAACTCATTCCAAGATATTTTTCTCTATAGCTGTCACCTTCCATAACAATAAAATTACTTTACCCAGAAAAAAATCTTAATGAAATATCACTTTACAAGTTTTAAGTGAAAGAAGTATTTGAATAACCTTGTTTAAATTGAGTGGCCGTGAGCTTTCATGTTCAACAGCAGACATTAAATTTGAGTCAACTTGTTATTCAACATATATTTGGAAAATTCATATATACAGAATATATGTATTCTTAAAAATCAAGAGATTTTTTGAAATAACATGGAAGGTGACCTACATGGAGAGGCTGCTTCTCTTCTGCCTGCCCAGTTATAATTCTCTCCCATTCTGGTAACAGCATCACCACTCTCCCACTGTTTAGCCATATGGTTAGGTGAGGTTAATGACACCGATTGGCTGCAGCAGTGGGCACGTGACCCAGGCCTGGCCAATGAGAGCCCACGTTCCCCTGGCCCACTGACTGGTTCAGGGAGAGGCACCTGACCCCACGTCCTAGCCAGGGAAAGCCTAGCCCTAGGACTTTTGATCAAACTACGGGGAAAGAGAAGCTCTTTTTCTACAGGAATTATTAAGCTGATGAGATAGAAACTGGCCATCTCCATTACCACTGGGGGAAAGCTGCCTTAGCATGGAGCCAAAAACAGGAAAGTAGAGATGAGAGAGTTTCTTCCTGTCATTCAATCACCTGGATCCAGCTGTGACTAAGGCTTAACCCTTGGAAGTTTTCCGTTACACATGCCAATAAATTCCTTTATGTTTGTTTGTTTAGGCCAGTTTAAGCTGGGCTTCTGCCATTTCCAACCAAAAATATCCCAACACGACCTATTTGTGCCAAATAGCTAAGATAATTCGCTGAAATAAAATAAAAGCATGGCTAGGGGTAAGACGGGAATAAAGACACAGACCTACTAGAGAATGGACTTGAGGATATGGGGAGGGGGAAGGGTAAGCTGTGACAAAGCGAGAGAGTGGCATGGACATATATACACTACCAAACGTAAAATAGATAGCTAGTGGGAAGCAGCCCCATAGCACAGGGAGATCAGCTCGGTGCTTTGTGACCGCCTGGAGGGGTGGGAAAGGGAGGGTGGGAGGGAGGGAGACGCAAGAGGGAAGAGATATGGGAACATATGTGTATGTATAGCTGATTCACTTTGTTATAAAGCAGAAACTACCACACCATGGTAAAGCAATTATACTCCAATAAAGATGTTAAAAAAAATAAAAAATAAAAGCATGGTTGATTCGCAGGTTTGTGAAAATAGCCAAATGTCATCGCGTTGAATTTACTTGTTTTGTTCTGCATGTTAGTGTACTGTGATTTATTTTTGAAAAGAGAGGGAGAGAAAAAAGAAAGTCTCGGGCTTCCCTGGTGGCGCAGCGGTTGAGAGTCCGCCTGCCGATGCAGGGGACACGGGTTCGTGCCCCCGTCCGGGAAGATCCCACATGCCGCAGAGCGGCTGGGCCCGTGAGCCATGGCCGCTGAGCCTGCGCGTCCGGAGCCTGGGCTCCCCAACGAGAGAGGCCACAACAGTGAGAGGCCCGCGTACCGCAAAAAAAAAAAAAAAAAAAGTCTCACTCCCTGATATACATGTGGGTCTGTCTTATGATGATTAAATTTCTATATATCTTCACCCATGCTTTCCTCCTTATCTCAAGTTGCTAAGGGGACCCTTCTATGTTTTTAATCCTTCTTGCATGTTGTAGAATCTATGTACATTGATAACTCCCTCAGCCACACAGAAAACACCTCCCCAAACTACCCTCAGCTCTTTTTACTCAACTTGCTCCTACCCTTTTGCCTATGGGCACACCTACCTCTCCTCCATGTAAAAAATAAACAGAAAAAGAAAAACAGACTTCAGTATACAAAATCATCCATACACATAACTAGGCAGAAATAATCACAAAGAAACGGAAGAAAACAGTGTAAAATATTAATGATGATTGTCTCTGGTGGGAGGATAATAGCTGATTTTTTCTTTTTTAAAAAAAAATGCTTTTCCATACTTTCTGAACTTCCTTAGTGTTCCTTTTATAACAAATATATTTCTTGGGACTTCCCTGGTGGTCCAGTGGTTAAGACTCTGCGCTTCCACTGCAGGGGGCACGGGTTTCAATCCCTGGTTGGAGAACTAAGATCCCACAAGCCACACGGCGTGGCCAAAAAAAAAAAAAGAAATGTATTTCTTAAAATATGCTTCCTCTTTAAGCTACTAACATCTTTCTATCCCTTACTGCCTTTTTGTCGTAAAACAAAAGACCAGGCATCCCTTCCTCACTCCTAAGTTCGCTTTCACCCTGACTCCATCAGAGAACTCACATCACCCAACTGAAACCAAGTGACCAGTGTAGCTGTCACTCTACATGCACTGGCTTCTCTTCTCCCTTTAGCCCATGTGATCTCTTTGGATCATCAGCCATCCCTTCCCTTGGCTCAAGTTTGAAACCACAGGGTCATCTTCGCCTCAGATTTTCCTTTCCTTTACTTCCCCATTCAGTCATTCAACGGGTCTTATCAATTGTATTTCCGAGTGCGCCTTGAACACACCACCTCTGCTCCTTTCCAGTGTCCTGTCTGCTGTCTAACCTTCTCGTGGCCTCAGCGCCATTAATCCCCTGTGCCTCCACCCCTCCCTCATCTCACATATCCCACTGCCTTGGGAGTCATCACCCTAAAGATCAAACACAGTCATGTAACTCCCCACCTTAAAATTCTGAATGGCTCTTGAATGCATATAAAAACCAAGTACAACGACCGGCCTGGCACCAAAGGCCCTCCACAAGCCGGCTCCAGCCCACCAGCCTCATCGTCCACCTCTGCTGAGCCTACACCACAGGCTCAGGGCAGACTGGTTGACTTCCCAGAAGAGCTGGGGCTCTCCTGCACCCACGTGCCTCCTTTCGTGCTCTTTCTCCTGCCCTGGGTTGCCATCCTTCTCCTTCCTACACAAACTCCTACTCACCCTTCAAGACCCAGACAAGCATTAAATTTTGACTATTTAATAATTAACTATTTTAATAATTAACACTTAAAATCACACTGTATTTTGGTCCCCAGTAGCCACTGACCTACTTTAGGGCAGAAATATCATTTTATTTGTTATTAAATCCTGGCTTCTTGCCTATAGAAAACAGGCAAATAAACAGGTAAGTGGAGATATAGTAAAAATCCCAAACCTTCCCTAGAGAACTGATTTTTATTATATATTAAGGGAGTAATCATAACGTTTCTGACTTCTAAAAAACAATCGTAATTCCCCCCCAAAGACTTTTACGTGGTCTGTGCACTATGGTGGTTGCCCTATTTGAAGTTCTGTACTCTTAGCATCCATTATGTGAGTTTGGCCACTTCTTTTGCCTTGAAATCAGTGTCTTCAGATTTAAAACAAAAAAAATTTAAATCTTTATAAGTTTAAATTGTCTTAATTTCTTAGCTCCTTTCATGGCACCCCCTAATTTCATAGCACCCCCCTAATGTTATGGTCAAGATTTATAAATCTACAGCTTCTGATTTTTTCTTTAAAAAGGGTTTGAATATACCTTTTGTGCAAGGAAAAATAATACTATAATATTCTTCAATTTTTTCCAATTCAATTTACCATATTTATTTTTAAAGGGTCATTTATTGAGTAAAATTACATCTTTTTAGTTATAGAAACTATGAGGTACACAAAGTCACAGAAAGTTTAAATTCTAGAGAATTCAGGATTTTAGAAAGTAGTTAAATGGCATCTCACGTCCTGCAGTAGTTAATGTTGACAAAATGTCCACAAAGGTATCACTAAATCTTCTTAGAAATTTCCATCCTTCTGAAAGAGGGAGGAAGTCATGAAATCAATCTCTCCTTAAAGAGAAATGATGGAATTCATTTATTAAACACTATGTCCACAGCACGATACTATTAACTAGAGGGGACTTCTCTCAATTCCCAAGGGAGAAAAGACAAGGAGATAAATAACACTATAAGCCCAATATGACATATCATAAGACAGGTCCAAGCTGCTGTAAAAGTTCAGTAGAGGAAGACATATCCAGTAGAGAGATCCAGGAAGTTCTTCTCATAAAGGATAAGATATAAACCCAGGAGAACAGACAGAATTTTCACAGACAGAATTGGGGAAAATGCCATTCCAGGCAGAGGGAACAGCAAAAAAAAACAAGGAGCCAAGACAGGAAACAGGAGGTCAGTTTGAGACCATGCGAGTGGTCTCAGAGCAGGACTTCAGCTCACCTCTGGGTCCTTAGCCTCATTCACTCTCTAACTGCAGGGTTTCCTTCCCCCTAAAGGCTGAAACCTAAAGGGCCTTCCTATTCCCAAAGGATTCTGGGCTCAATCCCGTGGGCAGTGGAGACTAATCAAAAGTTGGGAGTGGAGGGCCTAAAAGGGCAGGGGATTCATCTGGCAACAACATATAGAAAGGGGAGGGAGAGACTGAAGAGAGACCCAGATACTGCAATAACAGGAACAGGTAAGGATGCTGAACACATTGTTGCTAAACGTTTTGGTAATAAACTCAACCACTGCAACCAGGACACTGAAGCATTCTATACTGCCTCCTTTGTACCGAAAGTCCCATATAAAAAGCTTATTTAATTCCCAAAAAACTTTACAACCCTATTCTAATCTTCTCCAGATTCCTTTTTATAATTAAAAAAAAAAAGTCCAACTCTGCTTTTGACGAAAGCTTTTAAGGCCCACCACTCCGTTTGCCCCAGCTGTGAAAGCCTTTAAGAAAGCTGGGAACTCGTACATGTGTGCTGGCGGGGAAGATACAGCCAGGCGCTCCTCTGCCCATGCGCCGGAGCCCTCACCCCAGCCCCACTCCCAATAAAAACCAAAGCTGCTCACCCCTTCCTTCACTCAGACTGAATGGACCAGTTCGGGAGCCACCCTGCTCTCCCCAGGAAGCCTCTTTATGTGAGCAATACATCTTTTCCTACCCTCTTGGTGTGTGTGTGGCACCATCGGTCTTGACATCCAAACCAACTGGGGTGGCTTGGGCAGAGGTTGATTCCACAATCCATGGAGTGACCGCAAACACTCTTTTTGTTGTTGTCGTTCTTGGGGTTCTCCATCCCCACCTTCTCCCTCCCCCAATCCCAATGTCCAGCTCCCTAATGGCACTTTATTATTTTTTTCCAGAACTGCTGATTTTTTTTTTATTTATTTTTTTCACTGAAGTATAGTTGATTTACAATGTTGTGCTAGTTTGTGGTATACAGCAAAGTGATTGAGTTATATATTTTCTTCATATTCTTTTCCATTATGGTTTATTACAGAATACTGAATACAGTTTCCTGTGCCACAAACACTCTTAAATAGTGAACTACTGCAATGTCCTTACTATACCTAAATTTGAGGTAGGAAGATGCAAAGAAGGGGCATGATGGAAACGCTGAAAGGGTCCTGTGGTCTGAAGTTCAACTCAATATTGATTACCTTGAATGGTCATATACATTCACTCAAACGTCTAATTACCGACTTTAAAACGATTCAGTGTGCATTTGGTAAATGCTTGGCTCCAGGCCCTCCTCACGGGCTAAACTCTAAGATGTTGCATAGTCACAGGAGCTAGGTGCTTAATTCTCCCATAATCACTTGCTTGCAATTAGAAGAAATCTCTACACAAGCTGGTATAGAAACAGAGTTAAACATTTCCCTTTCTTAAAGCTCTGAGTTAAAATGCTAGGGCAACTGAAATGCTAAAATGAAAAGTCACAAATAAACCCATTCTTCAAATAGCCCTTTAGTTATAAACCAAACAATAATCTTAATTTGTGCTCAGTACAGAAAGTACTTCCATGTCTTTTCAGCCAAACCTACATATCTAAAGGTCATAACCATGAAAACAGTGTCTTCCTCAGAAAGAGTTTAGAAAATCATAATATTAGGTACTTACACATCTTTAGCTGCTCCTGCAGGGCCTAGAAAAAAAGAAAAAGACAGCTTTCCATTATCTTGATAGTATTGCTACAAAAATCTTAAGCCCAATACCCAACTAAAATAATATTTTATAAGAGATGAGTTGAGAATATGATTTTTTGAAAGATCATCTTAAAAAAAGAAAAGGAGAGCAGGAAAATCATAAAATCCAAATCTTCGGTTTAGAATTTATTCTGCCCATTTTTAACAATTCCTATAAATTATAAGGTGTTGTTTCTGAAAGGGATTTTACAGACCACCCAAACTAATCTGCTCATTTTACAGATGAGCGGATTAGGAAACTGACAGATTTGAGAAATATTTTCTTTTCTAAGCTAGTACCTACATGGAACTGTTATAAGTCACGCTATGTACTAAACATAAAGTAAAGCAAAGTCACAAGACAAAATGGAGGTGATGTCCTAAATAAATTAGCAAGACTCAAGGATGCCAGCCCAGCTCCAAAAGGAGTATCATACATTTCTAAGTCTGCTTCTATTTGCTACTGAACCCTCTCGTTTCTCCTTCCCACTCACGTGCCAAAAACAACCCACCTCTTTTGGACCCCAGTCCTATCACTTAACACAGATTCTCTGCCCACAGCACAGTTCCATCTGCACTCTTCCCCCTAATATCCTTACCTGAACAATACAGAACTTGGTTCCAACCTTACAAGCCACATGGCATTAAGTATACTTTAATCTCTTAAAACCTCACTTCCCTCTTGTGTCAAATGAGGAAAATAAGAATACCTTTCTCAAAGGTTATTGAAGTTCTTTAAAAGATGTATATCCCTATCAAAGTACTAATGACATTTTTCAAAGAAATAGAACAAATAATCCTAAAATTTTTATGGAACCACAAGAGACCCTGAATCGCCAAAGCAATCTTGAGAAAGAACAAACCTGGAGGCATCAGGCTCCCTGATTTCAAACTATATGACAAAGCTATAGTAATCAAAACAGTATGGTACTGGCAAAAAACAGGTACACAGATCAATGGAACAGACTAGAGAAACCAAAAATAAACCCATGCATACATGGTCAATTAATTTATGACAAATGAGGCAAGAATATACAATAGGGAAAGGACAGTCTCTTCAATAATGGTGTCAGGAAAACTGGACAGTCATATGCAAAAGAATGAAACTAAACTATTATCTTACATCATACGCAAAAATTAACACAAAATGGATTAAAGACTTAAATGTAAGACCTGATACCATAAAAACTCCTGGAGGAAAACACAGGTGGTAAGCTACTTGACACCAGTCTTGGAAATTAATGCTTGGATCTGACTCCAAAAGCAAAGGCAACAGAAGTAAAAGTAAACAAGTGGGACTACATCAAGTTTTAAAACTTCTGCACAGCAAAGGAAACCATCAACAAAATGAAAAGACAACCTACTGAATGGGAAAAAATATTTCTAAATCACATATCTGATTGGGGTTAATATTCTAAATATATAAAGAACTCATGAAACTCAATAGCAAAAAAGAGAGAGAGAGAGAGAGAAACCAACCTGATTTTAAAATGCACAAACATCTGAATAGACATTTTTCCAAAGAAGATATACAGATGGTCAACAGGCACATGAAAAGATGCTCAATATCACTAATCATCAGAGAAATGCAAATCAAAACCATAAGATATCACCTCACACCTATTAGAATGGCTACTATCAAAAAGACAACAAATAACAAGTATTGGTAAGTGATCTGGAAAAAAGGGGACACCAGTGCACACTGTTGGTGGGAATGTAAATTGGTGCAGCCACTACAGAAAACAGTATGGAAGTTCCTCAAAAAATGAAAAACAGAACTACCATACAATCCAGCAATTCTACTCCTGGGTATTTATCCAAAGAAAACAAAAACACTAATTCAAAAAGATATATACATCCCTATGTTCATTGCAGCATTATCCACAATAGCCAAGATTGAAAACAAGTGTCCATTGCTGGATAAATGCATAAGGGAGATGTGAAATATATATAGATATACCTATATATATAAGAGGCTAGAATAATAGAGTTCTACTCAGCCATAAAAAAAAGAAGGAAATCTTGCCATTTGCGAAAACATGGACGGACCTTGAGAGAATTATGCTAAGCAAAATAAGTCAGAGAAAGACACATACCATGTGGTTTCACTTATATGTGGAATCTAAAAAACAAAACAAATGAAAACAAAACAAAACAAAAGTCAAAGATACAGAGAAAGGAGTGGTGGTTGCCAGAGGGGAGGTGGGTTAGGGAATGGGCAAAACAAGTGACAGGGGTCAAGAGATATAAACTTCCAGTTCTAAAATAAATAAGTCATGGGGATGTCATATACAGCACAGTGACTACAGTCAATAATACTGTAGAGCATACTTTAAAGTTGCCAAGACAGTAAATCCTAAAAGTTAACTATGCATGGTGACAGATGGTAACTAGACTTATTGTGGTGATGATCTCACTGTGTATACAAATACAGAATCATTTCATTGTACACCTGAAACCAATACAATGTTACATGTCAATGACACCTCAGTAAAAAAAATTTAATAAATTTTAAAAATTATAAAAAGATGTAAACAGCACAAAGTCTGGCACATAAAAATAGCTCACTAAGTTGTTATTATTAGCAGTCACATTTTCCTTAATATCTCAATTTCCATATCTATGAAATGGGAATTAAATTAACTTCTGCACAAGTCACAGAGGTGTGAAAATAAAGGAAAATGTGCTACAAAATAAACAAATAAGTCTGCAAAAAAGTTATTGCCAAAATTGTAAAAACTGTACCCCAGTGATATTAATCTAGGATCTATAATTCTGCAAATTCAAAGCAGAGCATAAAGGTAGTCAAGACTATGTCTCAAATAAATTCTTTTAAGGCTTTGACCAAACCTGAACTTTGTAACAAACTTGAGTCTTTACTCAGGGAAGAGTAACATTTCTGTTCCCACAATTCTCATTAAAATTATATAAATAAAAACTGCTTTGGAATCTGAGATCATAAAACCAAAAAAGAAAAAGTAAAATTTTTAAAACCTTAACAGAAGAACAGTGGAGTGTTTTGATAGGTAAAAATAAAGGATTAGTGCCACCAAAAACCCATAAAAATTAACGTTTTATTTCAGAGTCAAAACAAGCATGAGAATCTGGAAGAAAGTCTAAAAAGAAAATAAATATCCTCATTTTCTTATTTTCATTTTCATGGAAAAGGACAGGGAATGATTGGGGGGGTTGCTGCACTCAGGGGAAGGGAGAGCCGGAGGTGTTGGGAACTAATTCTGTGATGTCTTACAGACAGAAGAAAGCGATCATGATGGGTCATGAGTGCTGGGCCTTTAGAGATGAAGGGCCATCGGGCACAATCCACGGCGAGGGCACAGCAGACAGAAGCTGCCCCACTGTGTCTCAGGGAATGGCAGCAGGGTGGTAGGGAAAGAACAGCGTGGAATTGGAAGGCAGAAGACCCAAGTAAAATTCCTGCTCCAGTATTTGTTTGACAGTCACTAGTTCACTCAGCTTCAGTTTCTAATACTGGGCCGACAAAGGCAGCTGAGAAGACAAAGTACAATAAATGGCTGTGAAATTCGCTTCAAAACAGCCACACGTTGCCTCCTCAGTACCTATTTTAATCAGCCACCAGCAACCCTGCATCCACTTCACCTTGACTGCACCAGGCTCCAGGCACCCTTATGGCCTCTTCCCTGCTGGGTTCACCATCTAACATCCCAGCAGGCTCAAGGCAGATGCCAGGTACTACCTTCCAGAAGGAAGTCAGCAGGCCATTTCTTCTGTTCTCAAATGTCCCTCATTTAAAGGGCAACGTCTATTTAATAACTGCAAAGTGAAGGAGGCCAAGAAGTCAAAAACACTAAATCCAGTATATACATATGGTTGTAATGTACACTCCATCTTTATAAAAGGGAAGAAGATGTGCATCTTCTTAGGAGCAAGGTAGCAGGGGGTTAATGATAAGGTTATAACCAGGGCAGGTAGAACACGACTCCTGACACACAGCTTCACAGAGGAAAAGGAAAAAAAAAGACGACTGTAATTGTTGAAACCCTCAGCAAAACTATCAGAATATCTAGGCATATAAAATGTGAAATATCTCTTTGTTCTGCAAAAGTATAAAATCATAAAATTATTAGAAATAGAAGAAAAATTCTGATTACCCTCAGTGCAACATTTTAATCACACTTCACCTATGTATTGATTATAATTAACCAGACGGAGAGTTCTTCTCTAGATAATTCATGCAAAAGATCCTTTGACTACAACTATTCAGATAGTGCCAAAATCCCATTTGCTTTAAGTTATGTTTATGGTTCATGTGATTCATCATTTATTGAACAAATATTTATAGTGGTGTAGCTACTTCTTTCAAGCCGTCTGGGATAGAACATTTGTTCCTGTTAGTACCACTTCATTTCCTGCCAAAATGACTCTTTACTATTTGAACATAGCCGTGGTACCTTAATATAAGGGAGGCAAGGTAAAAATGTTTCTTGTGGGATAAAAGCACCACAAAATATATAGACCATTAGAATTTTTGTCAGTCAAAAGATTTAATGGCTATTTTCCTAAATTGTAGTACTGATAATTATAATTTTACATATCTTCCTAAAAAGTAGAAGGGGGGAAGGTCTGCTCTCAGAAAAGCATCATATACAGTTCCAGTGACAAATATTGTAAATGGTTAGGGTATGTAAAGAAGAATATTTCCTTCTGAATGTAACTGTTTCTTTAACACTTAAAGATTATTGCTTGTTCACAATATCACTTCACTTCACGTTATTATGTACACCGTTGGTTTTTTTTTTTTTGGCCACTCTGCATGGCACGTGGGATTCACCGACCAGGGATCGAACCTGTGCTCCCCGCAGTGGGAGCGTGGAGTCTTAACCACTGGACCGCCAGGGAAGTCTATACCTTTTATCAATACTTTCATCAAAAGATTTTAAAATTGTATTCATGATTCTCCAAGTCAAAAGCCTCAGTCACTTAAAAATGCATAGCAAATTCAATTTATTTTAAACATTTAAAAAACTTAATCTGATATTGAGGAGTCATAGAAAGATATTTGATCTTTGTTCCCCATTCCTGGCACAGAGCTTCTAGAACCCTTGGAATTTTCTGAGAGATAGGGGTGATAGGAACCTCTTTCATTCCAATGAGGAGACTCTTGGCAGCCCCTACACAGCTTCAGGATGGGAGCTGGTCACCAGAAAAGGCAAGGCTTGATTAGAAGCTTGGAACTTTCAGCCCCATTCCCTGTCCTCCTGGGAAAAGAGAGTGGCTGGAGATTAAGTTAATCAGCATTGGCCAATGATTTGAACAGTCATGCCTATGTAGTGAAACCTCCATAAAAACCCCTATAAGGGGCTTCCCTGGTGGTGCAGTGGTTGAGAGTCCGCCTGCCGATGCAGGGGACGCGGGTTCGTGCCCCGGTCCGGGAAGATCCCACATGCAGCGGAGCGGCTGGGCCCGTGAGCCATGGCCGCTGAGCCTGTGCGTCCGGAGCCTGTGCTCCGCAACGGGAGAGGCCACAACAGTAAGAGGCCTGCGTACCACAAAAACAAACAAACAAACAAAAAAAACCCTATAAAGACAGAGTTCAGAGAGCTTCTGAGTTGAACACATTCATGTGCCAGGAGGGGGCAGCCCCCAACTCCATGGAGACAGAGACCCCTGCCCCTGAGACCCTTAACATGTCCTCTGTACCTCTTCATCTGGCTGTTCATTTGTGTCCTTTATAAGAAACTGGTATGTTTAAACCAGTAAGAAAAGTGCCTTCCTGAACTCTGTGGGGCATTCTAGCAAATTGTCAAATCTGAGGAGGGGGGCTGTGAGAACTCCCAAATTTGCTGCCAAGTCAGATGGCAATGCAAGTAAGCTGGGGACCTGATCCTTGCTACTGGCATCTGAGGTGAGACCATCTCGGGGGACTGAGCCCTCAAACCTGTGGTGACAGACACTAACTCTGGGTAGGAGCATCAGAATTGAACTGGATGGTAGGACAGCCCAGTTGGTGTATGAGAACTGGAGAAGTGGATAGCATCTGAAGGGAATAAACCTCTCAGATATTCTTCATGTTTTACAAAAATCAGGTACCCCCATAAAAATCGGGTACCCCCGAACAACCTTGAAATGCTTTATGAATCACACCAAGATTAAATTGCACTGTATCTGCTTCGGCAAATAATTATTTACACTCCAGGTATAGTTTGTAAACTATATTTTCTTATTTTATCCCATTCCCAGAACAGGTGCAGAAAAAGCCTTGTGTATTAGTTCCACAGGGCTGCTGTAACAAATCACCACTAGTTGGGTGGCTTAAATCAAAAGAAATACGTGCTCTCAGAATTCTGGAGGCCAGAAGTACAAAATCAAGGTGTCAGGAGTTCCCAACTACCTACAGAGGCTCTGGGGAAGAATCCGTTCTAGGCCTCTTAGCATCTGGTGGCAGTAGGCCCTCCTTGGCATTCTTTGGCTTGTGGCCACATAGTGCGTTTTGTGTTCTACACCTGTCCTCACACCACCTTCTCTCTGAATCTCTGTCTTCTCCTCGTCTGTCTCTTACAAGGAAACTTATCACTGGATTTAGGGCCTACCCAGACAATCTAGGATGATGTCTTCATCTCAAAATGCTTCATTTAATTATACCTGCAAAGACCCTTTTTCCAAACAAGATAGCATTCACACATTCCAGGGATGAGGATGTGAACATATCTTTTTAGAGGTCACCATTCAGCCCACTACACCTTCTCATCCCTGGCCTCCTCCACCTCTCCAAAAACAGAAATTCCCTTTTGAAAAGAAATACATAGCAAAATTAATCTTGGGGGAGAATTAAGTTTAATATGACATATCATACATTCTGCAAACACAGACAAAATTTTATTCCTTATGCATAAGAAAGCCAGCTGCAAGATACTACATCAGTTCAGTGATATTAAGTAGATATTTATAACATCTTGGTTCCTATAGACAGATGTTCCTTTGTAATCTAATCAGTCTTATAAGTTAAAAAGATTGAGCTGTACTGCCCAGTATGTTTTCAATATTGTTCAGAGTCATACATTTACTGTTATGAGTATCCTTACATGTGCCAAATTCTAATACAAAGAAAATATTTCTCTCTTTTAAAAGGTCACATACATCTGTATATTAGAGAATATAGTCTATTAATGCCTTTTTCATCACTGTTCTCTATGCACTTTATAGCTTTCATGTAACATATTGGAAATATTCACAAGTAAATGAATTGCTAAATTACATATTAAATCATGTCTCTTTGTTCAGACTGAGTAGTGATAATTTAAACACACACACCAAAAAATAAAATTATGTATATGAAGAATTTCTAAAAGGTACTAAAGATTTACAAATCACTCTTCTTTCAGCATAAATCATCAGAAATATAAATGATTATGGCTCTCATGGGAAATAATAAAAGTATGCAGAAACATTTTACTCTTTATTTGTTTTATAAAAGAAAAACGTCCCTCTGAGAACTGTATAAACATAACTACAGAAAAATAAACAGAGTTCCCTCTAATTTTGACAGCTTGCTACGTCTCCTCTGACCCATAATAGTTCTAAAACTATGTCATAGTCTCAATTTGGCCCAAAGAAGGAGAACAACAGCTCTTTAGTTCATCTAAAGCAGTGGTTATTTTTTAATAAGCCAATAAAAGATACAGATTCATTAGTCATTTCTTCAGTAATGCAGAAAAAAATTCAGGTCAACGTGCCCTAAAAATATAATTTTTTTTAAGTATAGTTGCTTTACAATATTATATTTCAGGTGTAGAACATAGGATTCAATATTTTTATAGATTATGCACCAAACTTATTAAAATATTATTGACTATATTCCTTGTGCTGTACCTTACATCCCTGTGACTTACTTATTTTATAATTGGTAGTTTGTACCTCTTAATCCCCTTCATCTATTTCACCCGTAACTCCACCCCCAACCCCTGGCAGCCACTAGTTTGTTTTCTGTATCTGTGAATCTGTTTCTGTTTTGTTATAGTTATTCATTTGTTTCATTTTTTAGATTCAACATGTAAGTGATAACATAGAGTATTTGTCATTTTCTGTCTGACTTATTTTACTTAGCATAATACCCTCTAGGTCCATCCATGTTACTGCAAATACAATTATGTTAATGAACGTGGAAGCTCTTACAGAAAATCTCTTTGCTTACAGGTTGTCCTTGCTGAGTAGCTATGTTTTCAGCAGGTAAAAATTAATAAATAAAGGTAGCCATATAAGTACAGACATAAAGTAACACATTGACAGTCAGCTGCTATAATTTAAGCCATGTCTAGATTGAGTTGTAAGTGGCTCATGGCAGAACTTGGGTAATTCACTTGGGTCACCTTCGTGAACCATTCACATGGTTGCAGCATCGATTCTGGGAAGTTGGAACAAGTGAACCTCCTGATTCTGCTGCATCAGTGGTAACTGTCTGAGCACAGGCGTTTCCACACCCCTCATCATTCACATCACGTCAAACGCGGTACACCCAAGAGCATATGGATCGCCTGCATCCTCTTACCTCCCTTTAGAGGAAGTAACATCTCCCAGTCGCCCAGGCTTTAACAGTTTGGGTTCATTTTTCCTTCTCCCTTCCCCTTCCTCCCTCACATGTAGCCCATCCTCAGCCTAGCTGGCTTCCAGGGGTCCCTGACATCAATGCCTCAATCACTCATCGACGGCCCTCTCACTTCACTCACTCCTGACAACAGCGTTAAATTATGTCACTCTACATGCTCGCTCTTTCCTTCTATACTAGTCATGAATGTCTTTCCCTATATTAATAATAAATAGCATACTGAGTACTTACATGAGGCACTGCTCTAAGCACTTTACATATATTAACTCATTTAATCTTGAGTAGGTTCTATAACTACTCTCCCATTTTACAGCTGAGGAAACTAAGGTACAGACAGTTTAAGCAAGTGGCCCAAGGTCATGCAGTTGATAAATGATGAAAGCAGGATTCAAACTAGGATTTTTTGGCTCCAGTGCCTCCTCTCAATTCTGAGGCCTTCCTGCCTCTCTGTCCTCCTGACCCCCATCCTAACTGTTCTTACTTCCAACACCCTGCAACCAACATGAACTACTAACCCAGTCAGGCCTGACTTCTCACTGCCCTGAAATGCACCGAACCCATTTCTGTCTCTATGTTTTCATACTGCTCTAAAAATGCCCTCCCTTCTGTTTTCTGCTTATTCAAATCCTACCTATTCTTCAAAGTCAAATCGATTCCCACCTCCTCCAAGCAGGCTTCCCTGATTGCTTAAGGTTTTATTTCATTCCCTCCAGTGTTACATCAGTCACAGGGTACATGATGAAAATTTAGGACTCAATTTTACAACTTCTTTGTTTCCCCAATACAGTTATTCATTCAACAAAAGAAAAAATTTTAAGACCCTAAAAATTCCATTGAAAGTTTGGATATTGGTCTAGAAGCTGAGGGTCCAGCTGTGAACAAGACGTGCAGGCTCTCATGAGGCCTACCTTTGGGGAAGGGGAACAAAAAAGACAATAAATAAATTAACAAAATATCAGTTCTCCAGCAAAGAGTGTTTCAAACAGATAGAAAACAAGAATGAGTTCAGCATAAAGAACAGAAAGAAGGATGGTGGGGCTGGGACCTAAGTGAGCTGGGGGGAAGTAACACAAGATATTAATGACATCTTTGATGATATCAGCAAAATTTTATATTATTTCCCCCCCGACATGGCCTGGACTAATGCTGAGCATGGTGGAAGAATTTTAATACAACCAAACCATTTACAGATGTAGATTAAGGCCGGACCATACAGCTACAGCAAAAGAAGAGAATGCAATTACCTATCTAATTGAGGATAAGGAGATAACTAACCTAAGTAATTGGACCCAAAAGAATTAGAGTAACTCCCTGGGTACACTGATAAAATAGGATAAAGAACTGTTAAATTCCTCCTCCACGCCTCCTCAGACTATTAGTATATAAATAACAGAAGAACCATTATAGAAACATTCTAGTAGTAAGCTATGGTCAGATAGCTGCCAGTTACACATCTCTGGTAGAAAACCTACAACTCACCAATTCAATCAACTACCATGAGCAGAACACTTCTGAAATGACTCTGCCCTGCAAAAAGCTTCTACAGCCTGCAAAATAGCCTGCACTGAGATAGACTCTTGTAGATATCTGGAACCGTCCAAACTCTGAAGGGATTTTCTGGTTCACATAAAATAGGATTTTCTGGTTTACATTACAGACTTGCTCAACAATCTACACGTATGACTGTATACAGGAAACGACTGACCTGTTGTGGATCATCAGTTCAAATGCGAGTGTGTTCATGTCTCGGCCTAATTAGAGAATACATTCAAGGGAAAACAAACGGATAGAGAATCTGATTGCTGAGTGAGAGGGTGGTGGGGACGGAAAGCAGAGAAAAACACACAGAAAGCAAAAGCTCCCTGCCCTATGGCAAATGCAACTCCTTAAAAATGGACTCTTTATGTCAGAAAGAGAAAGATAAATACCATATGATATCACTTATATGTGGAATCTAAAATATGACACAGATGAACCTACCTATGAAACAGAAACAGACTCACAGACATAGAGAACAGACTTGTGGTTGCCAAGGCAGAGGGAGGGTGAGAGAGGGATAGAGTGGGCATTTGGGGTTAGCAGATGCAAACTATTATATAGGATGGATAAATAACAAGGTCCTACTGTGTAGCACAAAGAACTATATTCAATATCCTGAGATAAACCATAATGGAAAAGAATATAAAAAGTATATATATGTATAACTGAATCACTTTGCTGTACAGCAGAAATTAACAAAATGTTATAAATCTACTATACTTCAATTTTTAAAAATGGACTCTTTAACCCAGATGTTTCTCTACAGTTTAGGGTCTAGACTCTACACTATGCAGGAAAAATGTACTGAATCTTCAATGAATGGAAAATACAAGAAGTCCTTGTATAATTCTAAGTTGGGAAAAATCAAATTCCTACATTGAGAGGGTAATCTTATTAAAACATTAGAATGGAGAGAGCGCTTGTGTAAGCAGAATGGTTCTCATGATCCCATCTACACTGAAGCACTGATAGCTTGACTCCCCAAAGACTTCTCTGATTAAACTAGCATCTTATTCAACATCTCCTGGGCATTTGGACGTTCGATGTATATTCTACTACACCTTGCTTTGCAACTGTTCTCAAATGGTTAACCTTCCTACCTAGACAATCAGCTTCTTAAGAGGGGGAAAATTTGATTTCATTCTACAATCATCCCTTGCTGGCTGCCCCTACCCTTGCCCTAAAATTTCCTAAAAGAGTACAAAGCTTTGCACATAGAGGTGGACTCTATACAAGCTTAGAGTTAGAAATCTACTATAAAGGAAATCTAACCTGAATTATCTAGGGACTGAATGATCTGATTCCTTCTGGCCATTTGACCATTGTACTGCACTTTAGTTTTTCCACATGTTGGACATATAGAATCAAATTTACTCAAGTACACCACTAAATATCAATTTGTCATAGAAACCAATTTCACCAGACAAAAGCCAAGAAAAGCAGTGGTCCAAATAGCTCAGGGAAAAGAGAAGCAATTATCTGGTTTTACCTGAATTACTTAGGTAGTAAAACAGGGCTTACAATGGAGATTTCAGGTTGGGGGCATCATTATAAAGTGCAAATGCATCCTCTGAAAGTAGATTTGCCATGTTCTTATAGAAAAATATTCAAGGAAAACCATTTCACCTTCAACGTTGTAGTTTCTACTACTATATAATAATTACAGTACAAAAAAGTAAAATGAAATGCCCACAGTAACACAGCCAGCACAGTGCCAATGTCAAGCTTGAGCCTCACTCTCCAGACTCAAGTTCAGCACCTGCCCACCATCTTTCTCTGAACTTTTTTCTTAACCTTCCATCTCTCCTCCTTTCTGAAACAGAAGTCCTACCACCAGCTGATAGAAAATTTCAAAATAACAACGAACAAATCCCGAAGCTAGCCAGCTGGGCTCACTAGCAGAGAAGTGTTTCGGGGGTGTGGCTTCTCAGAGACAAGGGCGGAGCCACCAAAGAAGTGATGCAACAACTCCCGACTCAAATGTTTTCTCCTCCTTCATGTTTTACAGTCTGCCCTCGGCATCTTGCTCTTCTCTGAACATACAGTAATTTTTAGCAAAGAGCGAGCTTGAGGAGAGAACAGCATGCTCTTACAGGAGCTGTCCTTCGTGAACAAAAGTGAGGCTACTCATCAAGAAGACATGCACTTGGAGTGGTTTTTTTCAATATAACTGTATTTCCCTTTACATAATAAGGGATGTGCTCCTGGGGTGGGGGGGGGGGAAGGTCAACCAAATATTTGTAAAGAGGATTATATTTTCTCTGTTTGTTACATTACCATTGCAGAGCTCCCTTATCATCATTCTGGTTTAGCAGTGGAACTCCTCCCTCTATCCCCAAACCTGACAAGCAGTTCATTAATAAACAAAAATGTAAATGAAGTAAACTAGCTCCACTTTAAAGGAAATCTGTTACAAATCCTTCCTGTGATTTCCTTTTTTGTGTATTGGGGTTAATGGTTCTTAACCTTTTTAAAAGTAGGATGAACATGCAGTGGAAGGCATAGGGCCACAGTGCATGTTAGATTGAGAGATATACACTTGACACTTGAACAGCGCAGGGGTTAGGGGCCTCAACCCTCCACAGAGTTGAAAATCCGAGTATAACTTATGGTCAGCCCTCTATATCCGCAGTTCCACATCCTCGGATTCAAACGACCAAAGAGCGTGTAGTACTATAGTATTTACTATTGAAAACTATCCGTGTATAAGTGGACCTGTACAGTTCAACCTCATGTTGCTCAAGAGTCAATTGTAATTCCTGGTGCAGGATATGGCCTTGACACTGTTCCTGGTTTCCACGCAGAGCTCTCTGGCCACTCTCAAGTTAGAATCCTGTCCTTGCCTTAAGGCACTAACTAAGCTAACTAACCTACGTCACTGTTACAGGAATTGAAAAATGTGTTCCCCAGTGGCTCTCTGCCTATCACAAGATTGAGAATTTAATTCGCGATGGTAAATGTTACCTGCAAGAGATAAACTTTTCAATGAATTATTACCTGGGTTCATTCAAAGCTCTAGGACTAGAATCCCACATATTGTAGCACCGTTTCTTAAAATATTCCATTTGTGTGGTCACTGACAGCCAAAGAGGAATAACAAACTTGGCCAATTAAATGAGCAGATTTCCATATCTGATCCCATATGTGAACATCAAAATAAACTTTAAATAAATGAAAAAGGCTTAAATTTTAAACTACATCTTCCAGGAGGTCTAGGTTAAGGGAAGTGACAGACCCAAGGTCACAAAGTCATTGACAGGACATCCATGCCCGCCTAGGAAATACTGCAGCATCAGAGTGCTGTTCCCATTTGCTGGCTAGGATGGAATGTGGCATCTGATTGATCTCAACTGGATGAGATATGAGTTCTTTATCCAAAAGACACCAAAATAGGTCAGCAGATATTACTCAAAACAGATCCAGACTCGTAAATCAGTAGACACTAGCTGGGTCAAAGAGAACGGTTGAGTTTTGGAATAAGTCACTCGATACAAAGCCTGGCTGACTGCGTAAATCTGTAAAAGACTTCCCCTGCCAATCAACAAAATGAAGAGGTTTAAACAAAAGTTTCAATATTTTTTTATTTTTTAAATGAAAAATATACGAACAGATCACTGCTAATATTAAAGCTCTGTTACACATATTCTAAAGCATCCTCAATACTGCAGGTTCTCAGAGAAATCGTACAAGCAGCCCAGCGGATCTTAAGCATCAAGACAGACTCGGATGAATTTTTAGAGCCCTGTTTGCAGTTCTTCCCAACGCACTAGCACCCCCCTCCCCCCAAAAAAGTCCTGAATTGTTCTGCTGCACTTTTCCAGGTGCAGCCTCTGGGTTCCGAGGGGCTGGGGGCGAGGCCTGCGGGAGCGACTGCGGGACGAGGGTGTGCGGACGCCGGCCACGAGGAGGACTCCCCGCGCTCCCTCCGCAGGATCGCTCTGCAGGCTCGCCTCGTCCCGGCGCGACCGCCCCCCGCACAGGGGGCACATGCCCTGCTTTCGGTCTTTCCAAAACCGGACAGTCTGCTCCTGTCCCGAAAATGGGGACGGGGAGAGGGGGCTGCTCGCCCGCCCTGCCCGAGGTCCCTGCATCCTTCCTTCTCGCCGCCTCTCTCCTGGCCTCTCCCGCAGAGGCGGCCCGCCCTGCAGAGCTTCCCACAGCCCCCGAGTCGCCGTCACCGCGCCCCCAGCCGCCCGCCGCGCTCACCTTGGCCCGCGCCCGCGCTGGTGGCGGTGGAGTTCCCGCAGCCCATCGCGCCGCCGTCCAGGGAAGCCGCGCTCGAAAGCTGGCAGCCGCAGATCCTGGGGGCGGAGACGGAGGCGGAGGGCGTCGCGCCCCTAGCGGGAGGCCGGCAGGAAACACACTGGGCGGAGGGGCGCGCGGGCACAGCCCCCTCCAGCTACCGACGGGCGCAAACCTGGGCGCTGCAGGCTTGGGCGGGCCGGGACGGAAACCACCGGGCAACCCTCGCCCCCGCCGCGCCCGGCTCTGGGACCCAGCGGGACCCACCCGTCACCTGGGCAACCGCGGCGCCGGCCAATCCGCAGCCTCCTGCGGGCACCCGGCTGGGCATTGGTCGTCGTTAAGAGGGGGCGGGAGTTTAAAGTACGTTGGGGCGAGGGCGGGGCCGAGGGGCGTTGCCGGTGCAGGCTGGAGGGCGAGGCTGGGCGGCAGAGGATGCCCACCTGTTTGCCTTCCACATCCTCTTTGCCTTTTCTTCCTTTTCGCCACTTCCCCTCCCTGCTCCAGGATGTGGGGAGGAGAAGAAGTGTCAGGAAACAGCTGTTTTGAGCACGGTGGGCGCCCAAAATATGTTACAGACTGAAGCCAACACTGAAATCCATTTCTGCTCTAACAGAAAACCAATGCAACTCTGTTCCCCCATCCACAGTTGCAACATAAGTCTTCCCCATGTTGGTCATATTAACCTACTCGACTTTAAAATGGATATCTGCCACAATTGTGATGATCTGGATCCAGAACCTTGAGGCAGGAGATAGGTGGGCCCCAGGCTGAGCAGCTGGAATCTGTCCCCTGTGGACAGATACTCCAAGATAAAGATAATGGCAGGAGCAAAGATAAGCTGAGTCCTGCTTGGATAGAACATAAAGAGACCACATATTTCTCATTCTTTTTTTTTTTTGAATTTTATTTTATATACTTTTTATACAGCAGGTTCTTATTAGTTATCCATTTTATACATATTAGTATATATATGTCAATCCCAATCTCCCAATTCATCACACCACCACCCCCGCCCCCCGCCGCTTTCCCCCCTTGGTGTCCATACGTTTGTTCTCTACATTTGTGTCTCAATTTCTGCCCTGCAAACCGGTTCATCTGTACCATTTTTCTAGGTTCCATATATATGCGTTAATATACGATATTTGTTTTTCTCTTTCTCACTTACCTCACTCTGTATGACAGTCTCTAGATCCATCCACGTCTCAGCAAATGACCCAGTTTCGTTCCTTTTTCTGGCTGAGTCATATTCCATTGAATATATGTACCACAACTTCTTTATCCATTCATCTGTCGATGGGCATTTAGGTTGCTTCCATGACCTGGCTATTGTAAATAGTGCTGCAATGAACATTGGGGTGCATGTGTCTTTTTGAATTATGGTTTTCTCTGGGTATATGCCCAGTAGTGGGATTCCTGGATCATATGGTAATTTTATTTTTAGTTTTTTAAGGAACCTCCATACTGTTCTCCATAGTGGCTGTATCAGTTTACATTCCCACCAACAGTGCAAGAGGGTTCCTTTTTCTCCACACCCTCTCCAGCATTTGTTGCTTGTAGATTTTCTGATGAAGCCCATTCTAACTGGTGTGAGGTGATACCTCATTGTAGTTTTGATTTGCATTTCTCTAATAATTAGTGATGCTGAGCAGCTTTTCATGTGCTTCTTGGCCATCTGTGTGTCTTCTTTGGAGAAATGTCTATTTAGGTCTTCTTCCCATTGTTGGATTGGGTTGTTTTTTCTTTTAATATTGAGCTGCATGAGCTGTTTATATATTTTGGAGATTAATCCTTTGTCCGTTGATTCGTTTGCAAATGTTTTCTCCCATTCTGAGGGTTGTCTTTTCGTCTTGTTTATGGTTTCCTTTGCTGTGCAAAAGATTTTAAGTTTCCTTAGGTCCCATTTGTTTATTTTTGGTTTCATTTCCATTACTCTAGGAGGTGGATCAAAAAAGATCTTGCTGTGATTTACGTCAAAGAGTGTTTTTCCTATGTTTTCCTCTAAGAGTTTTATAGTGTCCAGTCTTACATTTAGGTGTCTAATCCATTTTGAATTTATTTTTGTGTATGGTGTTAGGAAGTGTTCTACTTTCATTCTTTTACATGTAGCTGTCCAGTTTTCCCAGCACCACTTACTGAAGAGACTGTCTTTTCTCCATTGTATATCCTTGCCTCCTTTGTCATAGATTAGCTGACTATAGGTGCATGGGTTTATCTCTGGGCTTTCTATCTTGTTCCATTGATCTATCTTTCTTTTTTTTGTGCCAGTACCATATTGTCTTGATTACTGTAGCTTTGTAGTATAGTCTGAAGTCAGGGAGTCTGATTCCTCCAGCTCCATTTTTTTCCCTCAAGACTGCTTTGGCTATTTGAGGTCTTTTGTGTCTCCATACAAATTTTAAGATTTTTTTGTTCTAGTTCTGTAAAAAATGCCATTGGCAACTTGATAGGTATTGCATTGAATCTGTAGATTGCTTTGGGTAGTATAGTCATTTCCACAATACTGATTCTTCCAATCCAAGAACATGGTATATCTCTCCATATGTTTGTATCATCTTTAATTTCTTTCATCAGTGTCTTATAGTTTTCAGCATACAGGTCTTTTGTCTCCCTAGGTAGGTTTATTCCTAGGTATTTTATTCTTTTTGTTGCAGTGGTAAATGGGAGTGTTTCCTTAATTTCTCTTTCAGATTTTTCATCATGAGTGTATAGGAATGCAAGAGATTTCTGTGCATTAATTTTGTATCCTGCTACTTTACCAAATTCATTGATTAGCTCTAGTGGTTTTCTGGTAGAGTCTTTAGGAATCTCTATTTATAGTATCATGTCATCTGCAAACAGTGACAGTTTTACTTCTTATTTTCCAAGTTGCATTCTCTTATATCTTTTTCTTCTCTGATTGCTGTGACTAGGACTTCCAAAACTATGTTGATAATAGTGGTGAGAGTGGACGTCCTTGTCTTGTTCCTGATCTTTCAGGAAATGCTTTCAGTTTTTCACCATTGAGAATGATGTTTGCTGTGGGTTTCTCGTATATGGCCTTCATTATGTTGAGTTAGGTTCCCTCTGTGCCCACTTTCTGGAGAGTTTTTATCATAAATCGGTGTTGAATTTTGTCAAAAGCTTTTTCTGCATCTATTAAGATGATCATATGGTTTTTATTCTTCAATTTGTTAATATGGTATATCGCATTGATTGATTTGCATATATTGAAGAACACTTGCATCCTGGGATAAATCCCACTTGATCATGGTGTATGATCCTTTTAATGTGTATCTGCATTCTGTTTGCTAGTATTGTGTTGAGGATTTTTGCATCTATATTCATCAGTGATATTGGTCTGTAATTTTCTTTTTTTGTAGTATCTTTGTCTGGTTTTGGTATCAGGGTGATGGTGACCTCATAGAATGGGTTTGGGAGTGTTCCTTCCTCTGCAATTTTTTCGGACAGTTTGAGAAGGATGGGTGTTAGCTCTTCTCTAAATGTTTGATGGAATTCACCTGTGAAGTCCTGGACTTTTGTTTGTTGGGAGATTTTTAATCACAGTTTCAATTTCAGTGCTTGTGATTGGTCTGTTCATATTTTCTATTTCTTCCTGGTTCAGTCTTGGAAGGTTGTACCTCCCCTAAGAATTTGTCCATTTCTTCCAGGTTGTCCATTTTATTGGCATAGAGTTGCTTGTAGTACTCTCTTAGGATGCTTTGTATTTCTGCAGTGTCTGTTGTAACTTCTCCTTTTTCATTTCTAGTTTTATTGATTTGAGTACTCTCCCTCTTTTTCTTGATGGGTCTGGCTAATGGCTTATCAATTTTGTTTATCTTCTCAAAGAACCAGCTTTTAGTTTTATTGATCTTTGCTATTGTTTTCTTTGTTTCTATTTCATTTATTTCTGCTCTGGCCTTTATGATTTCTATCCTTCTGCTAACTTTGGGTTTTGTTTGTTCTTCTTTCTCTAGTTCCTTTAGGTGTAATGTTCAATTGTTTATTTGAGATTTTTCTTGTTTCTTGAGGTAGGCTTGTACTGCTATAAAATTCCCTCTTAGAACTGCTTTTGCTGCATCCCACAGGTTTTGGATCATCGTGTTTTTGTTGTCATTTTTCTCTAGGTATTTTTTGATTTCCTCTTTGATTTCTTCAGTGATCTCTTGGTTATTTAGTAATGTATTGTTTAGCCTCCATGTGTTTGTGTTTTTTACATTTTTTTCCCTGTAATTGATTTCTGATCTCATAGCGTTGTGGTCAGAAAAGATGCTTGATATGATTTCAATATTCGTAAATTTACTGAGGCTTGATTTGTGACCCAAGATGTGATCTATCCTGGAGAACGTTCCATGTGCACTTGAGAAGAAAGGGTAATCTGCTGTTTTTGGATGGAATGTCCTATAAATATCAATTAAATCTATCTGGCCTATTGTGTCATTTAAAGCTTGTGTTTCCTTATTAGTTTTCTGTTTGGATGATCTGTCCATTGGTGTAAGTAAGGTGTTAAAGTCCCCCACTATTATTGTGTTACTGATGATTTCCTCTTTTATAGCTGTTAGCAGTTGCCTTATGTATTGAGGTGCTCCTATGTTGGGCGCATATATGTTCATAATTGTTATATCTTCTTGTTGGATTGATCCCTTGATCATTATGTAGTGTCCTTCCTTGTCTCTTGTGATACTTTTTACTTTAAAGTCTATTTTATCTGATATGAGTATTGCTACTCCAGCTTTCTTTTGATATCCATTTGCATGGAATATCTTTTTCCATCCCCTCACTTTCAGTCTGTTTGTGTCCCTAGGTCTGAAGTGGGTCTCTTGCAGACAGCATATATATGGGTCTTGTTTTTGTATCCATTCAGCGAGCCTGTGTCTTTTGGTTGGAGCATTTAATTCATTCATGTTTAAGGTAATTAATGATATGTATGTTCCTATTACCATTTTCTTAATTGTTATGGGTTTGTTTTTGTAGGTCCTTTTCTTCTCTTGTGTTTCCCACTTAGAGAAGTTCCTTTAGCATTTGTTGTAGAGCTGGTTTGGTGGTGCTGAATTCTCTTAGCTTTTGCTTGTCTCTGAAGCTTTTGATTTCTCCATTGAATCTGAATGAGATTCTTGCTGGGTAATCTTGGTTGTAGTTTCTTCCCTTTCATCACTTTAAATATGTCATGCCACTCCCTTCTAGTTTGCAGAGTTTCTTCTGAGAAATCAGCTGTCAGCCTTCTGGGAGTTCCCTTGTATGTTATTTGTTGTTTTCCCCTGCTGCTTTCAATAATTTTTCTTTAATTTTTGCCAATTTGATTACTATGTGTCTAGGCATGTTTCTCCTTGCATTTATCCTGTATGGGACTCTCTGTGCTTCCTGGACTTGGGTGGCTATTTCCTTTCCCATATTAGGGAAGTTTTCAGCTATAATCTCTTCAAATATGTTCTCGGGTCCTTTCTCTCTCTTCTCCTTCTGGGACCCATGTAATGCGAATGTTGTTGCGTTTAATGTTGTCCCAGAGATCTCTTAGGCTGTCTTCATTTCTTTTCATTCTTTTTTCTTTATTCTGTTCTGTAACAGTGAATTCCACCATTCTCTCTTCCAGGTCACTTATCCGTTCTTCTGCCTCAGTTATTCTGCTATTGATTCCTTCTAGTGTAGTTTTCAATTCAGTTATTGTATTGCTCATTTCTATTTGTTTGTTCTTTAATTCTTCTAGGTCTTTTTTAAACATTTCTTGCATCTTCTCAATTTCTGTCTCCATTCTTTTTCTGAGGTCCTGGATCATCTTCACTATCATTATTCTGAATTCTTTTTCTGGAAGGTTGCCTATCTCCACTTCACTTAGTTGTTTTTCTGGGGTTTTATCTTGTTCCTTCATCTGGTACATAGCCCTCTGCCTTTTCATCTTGTCTATGTTTCTGTGAATGTGGCTTTTGTTCCATAGGCTGCAGGATTGTAATTCTTCTTGCTTCTGCTGTCTGCCCTCTGGTCTATTTCTCATTCTTGAGGTCGAGGAGACCTCCTAAACTACACACAGCAAAAAGTTTCCTCAGAGGTCAGAGAAGGGAGGGGGCACTAGACCATAGTCAACTACACTTTCTCTGAGCCCACCCATGTGTGTCTATGCACATGTACTTTTTTCCTCCTAATAAATGCTTTACTTGTTTCACTACTTTCCATCTCTTGGTTGAAATTCCTTTCTCCAAAGCAGACGATCCAGGACCTTGTCACTAGCCACTGGCCCTCATGGTCTAGTGGCTAGGATTTGGGGCTCTCACTGCCATGGCTTGGCTTCAATCTCTGGCCAGGGAACTGAGATCCTGTTTCAAGCCACTGCAGGCCAAGTCCACCCGAGATCAACCTGAACTCTGATTTAATGACAGAACTGTGAATTTATGTGGCATCTTTCAACCTAATAGTTGGGCAAGTATTACTGGAGTCAGACTGTCTGAGTTAAAATCCCTGCTCTGCCGCTTAATAGCTGTGTTACTTCAGCAAAATTACTTAACTCACAACTTATCAGTTGTTTTACCTGTAAAACGGCAATAATAATTCTGATACATGCAAAGCACCTAATACAGTGCTTGACCCTAAATAAATGCCGGCTCTTCTTTTTTTTAAACCTATTAGAAATGAGCACTCTTTCCCTGAAAGTAAGGACTGTCTGGTTTATCAAAATGTCCTCCTGGCTCATCAGACAGACTCAATAGGTGTTGTGTGAGATGAATTCAAGCCAGGAATTAAGTCTCCATTTTAAATCCATTTAATATTTATAGAGAATATAGCCTGGGCCAAGACCTTTGTTAAAATTAAGTTCCAGGGATACTAACATGTGGGAGAGAGTCTAACCAGGCAGACAGATTATAAACAAATTAATTACAATATAGCAGGTATGCTAACAGAGGAATACAGGGAACCCAGGGGATGCTGGGATACTGGTACAAAGACTTTCCTAAAGGCATACAGCTGTGTTTAGATGAAACCTTGAACTAGAACCAAGGCCCTGGTGGATGGTTGAACATGATCTTTGAGACAATGGTGAGGAGTGGGTAGTCCTATCATTCAGGATACAAAAGATACACCATGCTCCATTTGAAAATTAGGTATAGCTGGGCTCATGCTGAGATGGTAATTAACTCTTGGGCAAATAGGGCATTTTTGAGTTGTCTGCCATCTTAGAAGCGCTGCTTCTCTACCTTGGCCTCCACCATCTTGGTTCAGCGGCTACCCCCTTACAAATACAGAATTGGTGAGGGAGAAAGAGGGGAATTATCAAACCCAAAAGAAACACTCTTGCTTATTTCTTCACTGTATGACGCTGGAGCCCTAGAACACTCATAAGAAAGAGAAAAACAGACCCTGACATCCAGAAAATGGTCTGACATTCACAGCTAGGTCTTCATGTTCTCCTATTAAAGATAATTGTACAGAACACCAATATCAGAGATGGTGGCTCAATAACTCTGAGGAAGTAGACCAAAAGTAAGACCACTCAGTTATCTTGTCTGAATATGTCAAAAACAAAGTCACTGGCAAACCAAAAAACACCACCCAATCCTGACTAATACAAATGATTGCTACTTTTTTTTTTTTTACCAGTTATAATTTTAGCACTATTCCAGTCTTCCTGCCTTGTAAGTGAGATTCATTAAGGATATCCTGTCATAGAACTGTCCATGCTTCCCGACAACATCCAACCCAGAAATAAAAGTGCTGCTGCCTTAAATCCCAACCAAAATCACTTGAACCCAGATCTTTTAAGTCCTTTTCTAACACTCTGTTACTGAGATGCTTCATGGTTCCCCATGGTGTGCATTCTCTGTCACTATGATGAGCAATAAACCCAACTTGTTCAACTACCAGGATGTTCCTGGAATTCTTTGACTGGAGGACATTGGCCCTTGTAAATCATACGTATTCTGCCTTATAAGGTTATAGAGTGTGCTATCTGCCTATTCTTTGGACAAACACTATTGTGTGTCTCATTTGTGCCAGCCACTCTTCTAAATGCTTGACATACAGCAGTGAACAAGGCATAGAGGAAAAATCTAATGCAAGGAGACAGATCAAAATCAAAAAACAATAATTTCAGATACTATAAGTGCAATGGGAAAAAAAATAAAGCAGCATACTGGAATAGGTTCCTAAGAGGGAGGTCTGTGTTAGGCTGGATGGTCAAGGAAGGCCCCTCTGAGGAAGGGCTATTTTAGCTGAGGTCTGATTGATGAGAAGAAACTAGACATGTGAAGACCAAAGAAAGAGCATTCCAGGTAGAAGGAATGTGACGTGCAAGAGTCCTGAGGCAGGAACAAGCTGGGTATGTTTCATAAATGAAAAAAAGGCCAGGATGGCTAAGCTAGAGCAGAAATGGAGGGGGTTCACTGAAGAAGTAGGCCAAATTGCACTGGGTAGGATGGACTTTGGAAGAAGTTAAGATTTTATTCGAAGGGTAATGCAAAATCATTTGATGATAAGTTCCTAATAAAATGTCAGGCATACAGTAAGTGCCCCATGTTAGTCAGTCCTCTCCCTAACATGGAGTGAAAGAATAAGTCTAGTGTCTCCCTTTTCCTTTTTAAGAACTTATTTTATTTCATGGACAATGGCTAACTGCATTTGGATGTTTTCGAAAAACAATGAATCAAAAGAAAATCATTAATGCATGCCTCATTTCCTGACTGGGCAATTTTAGCTTTTCTCTCTGTGCCAGTTTTAAATCACACCACTTAGCTGTTGTTTTCATTCTTCAAACAAGAACTGATGTGGTGTGAAAGAGAGAGAAAAGGCATGTGACTGAAAAGGATCCGACAAGAAAGAGTAAACAAGGTGCAGGAGAACATGGAGCTCAGTCAGTCTCAGTTTTCACGGTTTGTCTTCTGTAAAGGACTCTCCACAAAAAGTTGGACAACCTGAGTTTTATTTTTGTTTTTCTATTTTTCCCTGTTGACAGGTTGCAAGACAGCTGCCTCAGCTCTGAGTAGCTCAACCACACATGACAATACTCAGCAACAAAGAGGGAGATTTCCCCCCTTCATATTCCTTTCTAAAGCCAGGAGGCACCCAGAGAACTTCCTCTCCCATTTCATTGGCCAGGATCAGATCACATGTCCCTTCCTGATCCAGCCACTGGGAAGGTAAATAGGACACTTATAATTGGCTCTGGTAAGTTACAGTTGGCCCCGGTCATGACAGGAAGTGCAGGATAGACACCTGAACAAAATTGGGGCTCTGCTGGCAAAAAAAAAAAAAAGGAGGAATAATTAATAGCTGCTTAAATCAGTAGTTGTGACAGATATTACAAATGTGCCCCAATATCTAGTTGTCTTCTGGATTAGGTGTCCCACCCCCCCTTGAAGATGGGCACAGACATGTTATTACATTTAGCCAATGAAATATGAGTAAAAGTAAAATGTGACTTAGAGGCTCCATGAGTTCTGGTCTCCTGGGAGTTAGGAGTTAGCAGAGCAAGAGATTTATTACAGGAAACACCTGAAAGATACAGGGAGGAGGGATCAGAAGGAGGCAGGGAAAGTCTTTCAGGCTGCATTGCAGGTCTGTCACCCACAGGGAGACTAAGAAGAGAGGTCTATAAGGAGGACTGGGTAGGAAGAAGCTCAGACTGTGGTGCAGCTTTGAGAAAGTCTTAGCCAAGGCAGCAGAACTTCAAGTGCAGATTGCCTGTAAGGGTGGTTCCATGCTGGGCAGAGATGGCCAGGCCCTAGTATCCCAGCCAGGCTGCAAGCTGCCCAGAGAGATCTTGACCTCAGCTTGACTACAGCAGCAGATCCCGAAGATGCCAATAGCTGGGGACTGTCAGCCAGCTTCACCCCTCACAGCTGGTTCTCTCTTGAAGGGAAATCTGAGCAGCACATCTCCAAGCCTGTCGCACGTGCTGCGCATGAATCTTGATTGCAAGTGCTAGATTCTCCAGCTGTGAGGACCCTAGAGGCACATGTGGAGGAGTTTCATCCTCCAACAGCCTGGAACCCTAAGTCGCTGCATCAGGCAGGTTCCCACCCAAACCCCCACGGGACCTGCAGCATGAGCAAGAAAGACACTTCTGCTGTGTTTAAGCCGCTGAGATGTTAAGGTTATCATAATATACCAATAGGTATATCATAACATACCATATCATATCAAAACAGAGCATAGCATTTCATAATGTATCATAACACAGATATAGCAATGAAACCTGTGTTTGGTACAATATACATTTTCAAATGTATGAGCATAAAATTGACCACAGTATTTTTCTTGGATTTTGATCTCTTTTATATCCATGGGTGTGCTCTCTTTTGCTGTCCCACAGTGTTTATTTGCACTTTCTTTTCTTTCTTGATTAGTCTTGCTATAGATTTGTCCATTTTATTGGAGCTTCAGAGTCCACTTTTAATTTTTTTACCATCTCTTTTTTTGTTTTGTTTTCATTTATTTCCAGCCTTTATCTTTATTATTTTCTTCTTTCTAATCTCTGAGTTTACTTTGTTATTTTTACAACTTCTTGAGTTAATCACCAAACTCATTTAAATAGTTCTTCTAAATATTGCTTATGCTGCATCCCAAAAGTTTTGATATTTCATATTTTCACCAGTGTTCAGTTGTATTTTGTAACTTCCATTACCTATTAATCCATGAATCATTGAGAACGTTTTTGTTTCCAAATGAATTTCTTTTTAAAATGCATTAATATTTTTACTACTGATTTTAATTTGTCTTGGAAAGAATTATCACTATGAAAATGATGGTTTGAAATATACTGGGACTTCCCTTTTCATTCTCCATGTTTAATATTTGGACATTTTCAAAACATTTTCATATGGCATGTGCTGCTTATTCAGCCCATAAGTGACATTTTTTAACAGACAACATTGAATATATGTATCTCACATCTCTCTGATTAAACCGTTAGCTCCTTGAGGACAGAGATGTGTCTTCCATTTTTTATTTCCTTTAGTGCACTATGAGAGCAGGTAAAATGTCTTTGTGTGAGTGTAAATGGACAGGGGTGAGGGAGAGAGAAAGAGAATCATTCACTGTAAAAACGTTTTTAACCCAAATGCCGTTATTCATCTAGGACTGGTTTTTCCAGAGAACTTACATCATTGTTCTGAAAACAATAATGAATTTTTGAACACTGAGTGTGGGTCAGGCACAATGATAACTACATTGCATGAATTAGCTCATTTAATCCTCAAGGGGATTAAATTAAAATCCTAAGGAGTAGATTCTGTTGGGTGGTTCACAGACTTAATAGGAAGATTGGGAACAGACCTGGGAAGCAGTCAGAAGGCAAGGGAGACTGAGCAATGGGGACACTGCAGCCACGGTGCGCTGTGCCTGTCCACAAGTGCCACTATACCTGCCACTAGTGGCACTATATTTGCCTCTGTCTCTAACCACCACTGCTGCTATCACAAACCCCACCCCACCCTCACTTAACTACGTGCCACTCTGTGGCAAGATTCAAAGCCCCAGGAGGAAAAATCCAAAGTGAAATGCTATGTAAGGTCAGAGAGAAAAAGAAGTTGTCTCCCTTCCATCGAGAGAGGGAAAGGGGAGCTCTGCCTCCCATCGTGACTTAGTAGGTGATTTCCCCCGAACCTGAGAGAGGGCTCATTTTCTGAGTAGTTTTAAAAGGCATTTATCTACTATAACATGTACAGTGTTTGACTTAAGAACACTGATTCCGATGCTCTCATCTGAGAGTGAAGAAACTCAGCAAAGAGGTCTATTCACCATTGCTCCGTTAGATAGCAGAGCAGGAACTTGACGCCCCCCACCCTCCATCTCCAGACTATACTGTCCTGCCTCTTTTATCCTTAAAGATACACTGGACCACTGACAACCCTCTGACGGTTCTCTTCCCTTGCAGATATTATTCTTCCTTTGGTAGACAAGAGATTGAGCAGTGTGAACTTTTGAATCTCAAATAACCATCAGATTTGGCAGGCATCTTTGGCTCTGAAAACCTAGAACATCAGTTAGAACTCAGAGTTCCTGGCTGTAGAGGCAATGTTGGCAGGTACTTAGCAGGCGCCCCCATCATGTGTAGAAGAGGATAGTCATGTCTTTCCCTGGTGACCGGCCACAGGCGCATCTCCCTGGAGCTGAAGTTTGGCCTCAGCGGCTGCCACACCATAGGCCTCCCAGCTTCCAGGGCATTCTGACCTCTCTGGTTCCCCGATTCCCTCCCTTTCTCCCTAAGATCAGCCAAGAGCCAACCCGAGCTTCCAAAATGAACTTTACCAGGAAACCAAGAGACAGCAGCACCCACACCGTAATTTTTTCAACATAGAGAAGGGTAAATTTACACATCTCATCCTAACTAGATAACCAAGTATTGAGAAATACATCTTCCCAGGCCAGCGTCCATTTCCCTCTCACTCCTCCTCTGGTGTCCACGCTCCTTAGCTGGAGTAGATGAAACAGAAATTCCCATCTCTTCCACAGTCCTAATGCATCACATAGCATGCCCAGATGAAGACTGCTTCCATATGCCCCTACTGCCCATCAGCCCTCTCACCCTTTGGGTGAAATTTGACAAAAGCAAACCAGGAAAGCATTGCCTCATGGAACTGAAAAGTACATAAGCAAAGACTACTTCAGCTGTGCTTTGACAAGATACAAAAAGTCATCAGGACTCAGTTTCACACCATCTCTCAGCTTGGTCCCATTCTCAGGTCCTACTCAGTGGCCCCTGGTAGGATCAGACTCTCCACATCATGGTGGCCAAGACAGCTGCATGAGATCCTCATGTGTGCTCAAGTTCAAGGCCAAAGAGAAAATTCATGCATCTTTTCTGGTAATTCCTGCTCAATTCCCAATTGTCACTCTGACTGAGCCATTTTGTATCACATGCTCATCCGTGAAAGAGTCATTGAGGACAAGAGGGTGTGGCAATTTGATTGGTCAGGCTCACTTCACCCAAATCACTCTGCCCAGGCTGCAGGGAGTAGGACTGAGGGCCGGGAAGAGAAGACCTTAGTCAGGCACCAAGGTGGGCTCCCCTTCCCTTTTCATTCCTTGCACTAAAGAGAGCCTTTTCAAGGGACTTCTCTGGTGGTCCAGTGGTTAAGACTCCACCCTTCCAATGCAGGAGGCATGGGTTCCTTCCCTGGTCAGGGAACTAAAATCTCTGCATGCCCCGTGGCGTGGCCTAAAAAAGAAAAAAACAAAACAAAACCAGAGTGCCTTTTCAGAATGTAAATCCGATCAAATCACCCCTTTCCCGTCTTAGAATCTTCAATAGCTGCCCATCACTCTTATGATAAAAAACAAAAGTCCTAGGCTTGGCCTCCAAGGCCAGTCTTGGTCTGATCTCCATCCCCCTCTCCTCCTTCTATGCTCCTCTTACCCCCTTCTTGGGTTTCTCTTCGTGTCCCTCCCACCACTACGGGTTTGCACTAGCTGTTCCTTTTGCCTGGAATGCTCTTTTTCTCTCCTCTTTGCCTAATTAATTCCTGGTTAGCCTTCAAACTTTACTCAAGTGTTACTTCTTCAGAGAAGCCTGGTCTCACCTCCCTGAAAGGGTTAAGTCTCCCTATTACAGAGCCTCTTTGTCCTCAAAGCACTTGTCACAGTTGCAGGTTTAGGTTTCTGTGTGGCTCTTAGCTTAAACTCTGTGTCTTCTCTGAGGCCATCTATTCATTAGCACAGAGATCGGGCTTGGTTTGGCTTCATCATTGTTTCTCCAGCACTACGCTCAGTGCTTAGACCAGTAGGGATGCAGGAATATATGTGAGCGTCTATCCATGCCACTGTAGGGCTGACCTAGAGAAGCCGACAGACAAAAAACAAAAATAAAACAAAACAACAACAAAACCCCACAGATAGATGCCCCCAAATCATCAGCTGAGGTGAGTACAATGAAGAGATTCAGCCTCGCAACAGGCTGAGATCAAATACACAAGTGGAGGAGCTCCTTACATGGTGATGGTGACTTTTAAGGTGACATCTGAGGGTAGGATGGAGCTAGGCTCTTAGAGCTTCTTGGCTATGTGTTTAATCAGCTATGACAACCTCAGGACTCCAAGACTTGGGGCTTAGAACCAAGGAACAGGCGGGGCCCCAAGAGTGGAGAGGAAAATGTGCTGAGCAAATTTCCTGGGATTTCAGAGCAAGAAAGGATCCCAGGAATTGTGGTCCAATGTCCTGCCATCAAGCCTCTGGGGGGACCCCATCTTAGAGCCCACACGATGTATCTACTTCTTTTTCTCTGGGCTAACGTCTAATCACTTGGCCATTTTTAAAGGAAGGGACTGGGGCAGAGACCAAAAATAGGTATGTGGTTTCAATCTCCTTGTAAATCACCCATTTTCCTCACCAAGCGTCATTGCCAGCCCTCACAGTTTGAAGTTATTACATTTTTTAAATTGACCTACAGTACACATAACATAAATAAAGCATTTTCAACTATACAATTCAGTGGCATTTAATCCTCATAATGTTTTGCAGCCATCACCGCTATCTAGGTCCAACCATTTTCATTATCTCAAAAGGAAACCTTGCACCCGTTAAGTGTTCACTCCCCATCTCCCACCTTTATTCCCAGCCCCTGGCAACCACTCATCTGCTTTCCATCTCTGTGGATTTGTCTATTCTGAGTATTTCATATAAATGGAGATGTCATCACAGTTTAAATTTGGGGTTATTCCATAGTATTTTTACATTATCAAAGCTTGTATATCGTTTTGTGCGCCCATGAATTTACAGACTAAATAGGTCCAAGTGAGACTGAGAATAAAAAGTTGTATTGGGAGTCAGTAGCTATTTATAATAATGAAGAGAAGCTGGGAAAATGTTGCAGCGGGCAAGTGGCAAACCTGCTTCTTGGGGTCTAATCAGCACCATGATGAAAGTTTAATGCACGTGTAAAACAAATAATGTCACATCCTTTTCTCTGAAGCATGTCCTCATTTCCTACAGGGAGCTGTGAGCATTTTCCTTGGGCAGCTAAACATTCAAGATGTGAAAGACAACTATTAGCCTGTGTAGAGTGGATGAGTTTGCCCTGATGAATTAAAGAGAGATCAAGCTAGAATTCAAACCAAGAACAGGAAGTAATTTGCCTGAAATGTTTTTTGTTTATGAATTTTTTTTTATTTTTTTGCTGTATGCGGGCCTCTCACTGTTGTGGCTTCTCGCATTGCGGAGCACAGGCTCCGGACACGGAGGCCCAGCGGCCATGGCTCACGGGCCCAGCCGCTCCGCGGCATGTGGGATCTTCCCAGACCGGGGCACGAACCCGTGTCCCCTACATCGGCAGGCGGACTCTCAACCACTGCGCCACCAGGGAAGCCCTGTTTATGAATTACTTTTTACATGCTATTTTTGAAGATTTGAAACATGGTTGAATAATCTTCAATGGCTTAAGAAAACATGCAGTAACATTGACAAACAATGTTAAACTTGTAAATAACCTTTTACTTGAATTACATTTAAGATCACGTATTTTAAATTATACAACACGACCAAACCTTAGAGAAAACTGGGAATGACAGTTTAGATGCATATATATGAAGTTTTCCTTACAACAGGCTGTCATTTCTAGAAGTTCAATATTTAAAAATGGGATTTTAACAGTTACATATTTGTTTCTCTAAACAGGAAAATAAAAGGAAGCTTGATATTGAAATCCTCAAATCCACATTTCTCCTGAAAAGCCCCTTTCTTCCAAAGGAAGTCCCTTCCTTCTGGATTATTTTTTCACAGATGACTTTAAATGAAACCAAACAAGCTGCATTGTCACCCCTTAGGTTTGCCTTACCAATGTATTTGAAAGCCAAAGCAATACAGTCTAACATGCTAAGGAAACTTTTTCCTTTATATACAACATGATCATTTCCAAGCGAATTGGCAATCCATGGAGATCAGTCAAACCTTTATGCTAGAATATCAAAAATTTGGCTAACAGGGCCAGACTGTCAATATCATGTCTAAATTTAGTTGCTAATTGGCCTATCAAAGAGCCTCGTTGCCATGACTAACTAAACAATATACATGAGTGGTTAAGCTTAAATTGCTTGGAAAAGAGGGAAAGAACTGGAAGGTGAAAGGGGGATATTTAATCATTAGCTAAAGCGCACGAAATTTGGACTCCTGTGTCTGGACACAAAGGGATTTCCGAAGAAAGTAATTTCCACATTCAGGCCCCTTTAGTAAAGAAAATCTTTCAGGATTCAGGGAGATAATAAGGACATCATTTTCTGATTTTAAATGCTTCAACAGATGACCAAAAAGATTTATTAAATTATAGATGTTTGCTAGCTTGAAGATCTTAAAATGTGATCTTGGATACAGAAGCTCAGGCCAGAAACTTCCTTGACTGAAGCGATTCTAAATCCCAGTCTCTTACAGACACTCAGTCCACTCACCTTGAGTTTCTCCTTCTTCCCCCACAACTGGCTGCTTCTAACCTCTCCGTGAATCAGACTTCTCCCTACCATGCTTTGTTTAATTCTGCAGAAATTCAGTTTTCTGAATGCCTTAATGATAACCCTGGTGAACATTCATATTATGTTTAAGATAAAACAGGGCAGGAAATTGAAGCCTTAGAACTTTGAAGTCAGACAGACATAGGGTCAGTTCCCTGTCCTGACATTCATAACTGAATAACCTAAAACCCCCTAACATCTTTAGACCTACCGTATGGACATCATATAACAACGGAAAGCGCACAGACTCTTAGAGCCAGACAGCCTGGGTCCAAATCCTAATTCACCACTGACTAGTAAGTTATCTAGGCACTCTCTGTCTCAGCTTCCTTATTTGTAAAAAAAGGGAAAATAATAGCAGCTACGTCAGTAGGTTGCCATGAGAATTCAATGAGTTAATATACGTAAATCACTTCAGTATCTGGCACACGGCAAGAGCCACATAAGAGATTTCAGTATCAGTAGTAATAGTAGTAGTAATAGTAGTAGTAGTAGTGGTAGTAGTAGCAGCAGCAGAAGGAAAAAAATGTTATTATCACCATTGCTAACAGTTTTGTGTGAGAATTAAGTGAGATCATAAAGCATCTCACAGAGTAAGCATTCAATCAATAGTACAATACGTATTTTGTATTTCCAGCTTCAGAAAATATAAAGGCAGTGGGTGCTTATTCTCATTCATTTAACGATAAACATTTTTAGTGAGCAATTATGAAATGCTGCAGACTGTGGCAGGTGATGACCACACAGAGATGCAAGGATAGGAGGCCAATCCTCACAACTCTCAGGCTAGCAGGGAAAGAAATGTGCCATTGGTTGTCTTGGGTGCTATGGTACACATTTGCATGGGATTCCATGGCGCCCCAGATGGAGGAGATCAGAGAAGGCTCTAAAGGGGGTGACACTTGAGCTGAACCTTTAAATATGAATGGTCCAGCCTGATAGAGAAAACAAGGGCTCATTCCAGGAGAGAAAGCAGCCACCTCCCACACTGCTGCCAAGGCATCTTTCTGTCCCAACACACTTGATCATATCATTCTCCTCCTTTACATCCCATCTTGGTTCCTCACTGCCAAGAAGACAAAGGCTAAACTCTCTAGCTGGCATTCAAAAGCTTTGTACCATCTGACACTTCCTCCTTTGTAGCTCCATTTCCAGCCACTCCTCTTCCTGAGCACTGTGTTCTGAGCACTCCAAGCACCTTTGCTCACAGAGGTGCCCCTGCCTGGCATGTCTCCCTCCCCCATCCTCCATCTAACACTTTCATATTCAATCCTCAAGACCCATCAAATGTTACTTTCTCAGCAAAGGTAACATCTCCTATCTTCCCAGGAAGAAATCATTCCTCCTCCCTCTATAACGTAGGTGCATTCCTTACCACATTGTGTCATTAGGTCTTGTTTATCCACCACCCTCCCCCACCAACACTAAAATACAAATTCCACAAAGGTCAAGGTTCTATTCAACTTTCCATTTTCAGAGCTTAGCCAAACACATGGCAACCTCTCAATAATCTTGAGCTATTATTTCTGTGGTGGATGCTGGGAAAATATTCACTAAGTCATGGAGTCAGTCAAGGAGAACTTGTTGAAGAAGGAGTCACTCAACCAGATCAGAGATCGTCCACAGCAATTTCGTGCAGGAAAATCAAGCAGCATTTCCTGACTTTCTTGCTCCTTAGTCTTTGGAGCACTTGCTTTTGAAATGTACACCCAATAAGAGAAAAGTCGTTGGAAGAACTACACCTTTGGAGTCTCCCATCCCATGAGACCCAGTCCTGGAATTAGAGTTTCTCTTGTCATCCAGTGAGCTCTCACAGGTTATTAGAGACCGTGACCTAAATTCCCCTTGGCAATAAATTGGAAGTAATTCCCACCTATTGGCACAGAATGAAATTCTTATCCTCCATAGCTGGCCAGGGACGTACATGAGACCAATTCAGGCTCTGCCATTAGAAGTGGGGACTTGACCCCCAGATCCCCTCACTGAATGGTGCTGAGAAGTGCTTCACCAACATCACTGGGAATGAACTACATCTAATAGGAGAAAGCCTATGGCAGCAAAAGTAGAACAAGGGCATTTAAAATCAGCAACTTTGTTTTCTCTCTCATTTGCCTTGTTATCAGGGTTGGGCTGCTGGAATAGTCATATTATGCAGTCATGCACATCAAAAATTGAGATGGGCGTTATCTACCCCATACCACATGTGAAAGCTCCCACATGTACTTTTTCTGCAAGTAGGTCACCCTCCTGTGTCTTAGACTCCACCCCTGTGCTACCGAAAAAGACATCTCACTTCTATCACTTTCCTCTTTCCCACAGAGATCATCAGCTTTTGCTTCTTCTCTGGCTTTCAGAGTGAGAATATCTCTCCCAGTTGTAGAAATAAATTCTACTGTTTGATTCTATCCCCCTACTGTTCCTTCCAACTGTTCTCACTTCCCCAGTTTATGGCATACGTCCTGTCTTTCTAGATCTCTCTGTCTACTCATCGTGAGTATTTGTTGAGTAACTTCTAGGGCCTCTGGACTTCTTCTAAGGTGGTGAGATTAGTAAAACCTCTACTTTCCACAATACTGTTAGGTATTGCTTCTTGCCACTGAAATCATCTTAACTGATATACTTGGTGACAGTAGTGGGCTGCTCTAGTTTTTTTTATTATTATTATTATTGGAGTATAGTTGATTTACAATGTGGTTAGTTTCTAGTGTACATCAAAGTGAATCAGTTATACATATACATGTATCCACTCTTTTTAGACTCTTTTCCCACATTGGTCATTACAGAGTATTGAGTAGAGTTCCCTGTGCTCTACAGTAGGTCCTTATTAGTTATCTATTCTATATATAGTAGTGTGTATATGTCGATCCCAATCTCCCAATTTATCCCTCTGGGCTGCTCTAGTTTTGACGTACCCAGAACTTCTTCTCCCTTCTCCTTATCACAAGAACCAGACTTCCATTTGGGTAGCTCTGCATCTCCCATTCAATGTGGTCCTGATGGGACTGTGAGCCATGACAGCTCACCAAGGAGAAGAACTGGTTCACAGTGGACTGTGATCCAAGCTGGGCCAATCCAGCTCTTCCCCAGGAATCTGAAGCTTGAGCAGAGTACCACTAGCATGGAAAGTAGGTGGGGCTGAGTCATCCTACTTTGAGGCAATGCCTCAAAGATCCTGTTCGTGGAATCTCCAGATCTTCCATGTTTATTTTTTCCAAAGGCCTGCTGTTAACTAACATAGTTAAGGCAATTCACCAGGACCCAAATTCAAGGTAAATACGATTTTGATAGAAGGAAATACTCTTAGCTTTAAAAAACATTTATTTCATTTTAACTACTTTGCTATTTTTTAGTCATTTATCTGTGACAAATTCCTCCTTTGATTCTCTAAAGCTATGTCATTTCCTTTTAACACATTCCATTTTTTTAAAGTTAACCTGACTTGGTTTCTAACTATAACCAAAGGAATATAACTTATATAATGACTAATAAATACATAAATTGATGAGTACTTCTTCAGAAACCAATCTAGAAGTACAAACTAAAATGTGCATCTCTTCCATAGTTATCAGAGGTACAATATGCATTCTCATGCAGTTTGAATTCTTTTTTTTTGTTTGGTTTTTTGGGGGGAGCTGTGTCGGGTCTTAGTTGCAGCACACAGGATCTTCGTTGCAGCACGTCACTGCAGCATGCAGGCTCTCTAGTTGTGGCTTGAGTGCTCAGTAGTTGTGGCGCACGGGCTTAGTTGCCCAACCAGAGATCGAACCCACGTCCCTTGCATCGGAAGGCGGATTCTTAACCACTGGACCACCAGGGAAGCCCCAGTTTGAATGCTTAAAGGAGTAATTTCCAAAATGGGATAGTACCATGGCTGATAAAATCCAAATTGGAATCTCTGTGTGTTTTGAAAGTGCTAAGCTTCTATTCCAATTGTTCCTGTATATGTTTGGCAAAAAAATATTTAAGCTTAAAAAATCTTTTGAGTTTTGTTTGATTTTTTTTTTCATTTTAAAAACTGTGATGTGGTTAAAATAAAGCTTGATCTTCAGGACTTGGGAACTCATCATGTCCAGCACTTGTCACAAACTGGGAGATGTTCTGGTTGAAGGGGCAGGTCCTTTCCTCTAAACTAAGGAATTTAATGGACCCAATAGTCTCAGATCCCCCCCCCCACACACACCATTCATAATCTTTCCTTAGGGATAAAATGGACTCCAATTTACATTACTTTAATTAGTGCTCTTAGCAAGTCTGAATTTGACCAGCCAAGATTCACCCTACAGAAAAACACATTTCACTGCTAGTGGATGACAAGCTGCTCATGCAGGGAGCCCCAGAGAAGCTTCTTGGCAGGCTTTTTGACTTCTAGTTGTTTCCTAGAAGACTATTCAAAACCTCCACCCAAGGCTTTGGATAGCATTTTTCAAAAATGAAGTCTTTATCTCTGGACAGGAAAAATTACTTAAGGCAATTCACCAGGACCCAAGTTCAAGGTAAAGATGATTTTGATAGAAGAAAAATACTTTTAGCTTTAAGGGGAGGGGCAGTATTTAATTTTAACTACTTTGCCACGATTCATCTATTTATCTATGGCTATCACTTGTTTATTCTGGGCTCTGCATGCAGATCTGTAAGTACCTTGTTTAGAGACCACTTCACTCTGACACTCTCTCAGTAGAAACGTTTCCTTATTCTTATGATAAATTCCACTCATTATCTTCCAGACTTGCCACCAGTTGCCTAGGAAACTTTTCTTCCTTGTGCATATTGGAGAATGTGTTTGTCTTTTTAAAAAAATCTCTTTGGGGGCAGTTGTATATTGCATTTCTCATTCTTATCAGGCAGTGGAAAGGTAAACATAGTTTTTAATCCTGATGCAACAAAGTTTCAGCCCAACATGGAAATGATATATCTTAAAACATGTTTTGCCACATGAGCTAAGACAGTGGTTTCTAAATGCTAGTTCATGGATTAGTTTACATCAGAAATAATGGGGGAGCTTCTCTGAAAAGCACAAATCCCCGGGCCTCCCCTGATTCAATGAATCAGAATCATTTTAATGGAAAACATATTCTTTTGAAAGACTGAAGTGGAGCTACATATACTACATTAAAAAGGTGTCCAGGAGACAGTGGCCTGGAAAAGCAAACTGCAGAATGGTGGGTATAGAATAGTCACATTTGTGGGAAAAAATATATGTAAATATGTATCAACGTTTTTGAAAGGCAATACACAATGATATATTAACAGTGGGATTATTGTAGGAAGTACAAAGTGGAGGAGACGGGATTTACTTTCCACTTGCTACCCTTCTGTACTTTTTGTGTTATTTTAACCAAAAACACATACTACTTTTGTCATTGAAATTAATTAATCAACAGTGGAAAATATGTTAAAAGCCTCCCAGGGCATTCTAATCATCAACCAGTTTTAGGGACTGTTGCACTAGGAAAATGAGATAAAAGTCCATTAGTATAATTTCTCAATTAAAGGAATTGCACTTTCTCTCAAGATGCAAGTCCTTCTAATTATCCTGTTAGTACCAGGTCTCAAAGCAATGTTGACACTCGCTAGCACTATGTACACAGAAAGTAACAAAGGAGAATACATGATGGGGAAATAAACAAACAACTTACATTGAAATTTGGAGGTGGAAACATTATAGCTCAAGGAGAAAAAAGCCTTAAAACTACTTTTACAGGGATGGAGACTGGGAAAGTAGATTCCTATCTGCCATCTTATACGCCCCATACATAAAATTACTTCGTGTCTCCTACTTAAATGAAAAGATCCATAAGTCAAGCAAAATTTTTACTGCTTTAGTTCCCTCCTGAAAATTTAGTTGTCAATGTCCAACATATTGAGTGTTATTATTAAGAACTATAATCGTTTATCATTTTGATAGGTCCTAATGAAATAGGCTGAGTCAACACCAAATGGAATATTCTTTAGTATTCCTCAGTGGTAAAATTCCTTTGTCACTAGCCAAAGAACAAGGATCTTGTCTTTAGATTATAGCTTTGAGAAACTAGCTTTAACACATTTTTGCTTTCCTTTTTCCTCCTCCATGCTGAACTCTTGGCTTAACACTCTGCCATTAGACATTTAGAGATCAAAGCAAGCTTGCAGAAGAAATCTCAGGACAGAAATTCCTGCAGGTAGGAATTTAGAAAGGTACAGATTCTCAACTCAGGCCCTTGTAAAATTTCATAAACAGAAGCCTCAATTAAAAGAGAGCCCGGAGGCCAGAAGGGGGAGCTCTTACACCCCACAGGCGTAGAGCCCAACAGGAAGTAGAAAGACTTTCTCTTCTTGCCTGGAAAGAGCTCAGCCAATGAGAGACTGTCACTACTCAGCCACTGAAAAGGCGCTATACTTCAAATTTTCAATTCCTCCGATAGACTCTGTTTACTATTGCCCTCCCAACTTCCTTTCCCCCTCTTTAAAAGAGTTCTCCTCTTCTTGCTGTGTGGGGATTTGCATAGGGCTTGCCATGGTTGTGGGTCTGGATTGCAGTTCTTTGGTGATCCCCCTCAAAAAGCATTTTTGCTGGAGAAATAACTGGCAGTCTATTTGTTTTAGGTCAACACCCTCCATCAGAACAACAGGTGGTACCAGTTCAACATTCAGATTCCCAGTGGCCACACCTAGAACTTTGATTCAGTAAATTGTGACCTGGGCCCAGAAATCTGACTTTTAGCCAGTGCCCAAGTGATTTTGATGCTCCTCATATGGGAACCATTGGAGACAAGTTGCAGCCACAGTCCCAGTTCTGCACAGCCTCCCCCAGACATGAAACAAAGAAACTTATGTGTTTAAGCTACCAAATGGAGGTTTCTGTTATTTGCAGAATCCAATAAAATGTACTTCTTAGCAAGCCAACAAGGCACCCTGTTGTATAGGGAAAAGAAAAAATATATATATTTGGTCATTCACATGACAAATGTATTTCTCATATATATTTGGTCTTCCTCCATGGTTCCTCGCTCACAGCTCCCCAAACACTTGGAGCTTCCTAAGAGTCAAAAGTGATAAAGGTGTCTTTTGTTATGTGAAAGAGGTGACTTTTGGAAAGCACCTAAGAATGGGGGCTGGTTGCCATTGGAGCCAACCGTGTGATCAGAGGGTTGGAATTTTCAGTCCTACCCTCCAGCCTCCAGGGAGGGAAGAGGGGCTAGAGGTTGAATCAATTATGAATGACCAATGATTTAATCAACTGTGCTTCTGTAATGAAACCTTCATAAAACCCCAGAGAACAGGGTTTGGAGAGCTTCCAGGTTGGAGGTGCTGGGAGAGGGGTGTTCCTGGAGAGGGCATGGAACCTGGATGCATACCTTATCTTATACATCTCTTCCATCTGGCTGTTCCTGAAATCTATCCTTTTATAATAAACCAGTGATCTAGTAATGAACATGTTTTTCTGAGTGCTGTGAGCCAGTCTAGCAAGTTAATAAAATCTGAGGTGGGAGTCATGGGAACCTCTGATTTATAGCTAATCAGTCAGAAGTCCAGGTAACAACCTTAAAGGGGGAGGGCATTGGGGCAGTCTTGTAGGACTGAGCCCTTAACGTGATGTGATGCTGTCTCCAGGTAGATAGTGTCAGAATTGAGTTGCATTGTAGGATACCAGCTGGTGTCTGGAGAATTCCTTGGTGCTATGAGGGAAACCGCCACCCACACGTTGGAAATTGAATCTCAGAACCCAATTTGCTCCCTCACCCTCATTTAAGCATCATACCTACTGATCATCAGTTTCTCTAAAAAGCTTCCTTTTCTTTTTTTCCCACCCTTGTTTCCAAAGAGTCTTCACATTTCACACTTTTAACTTTGGGAAGCATCTCTCTCTATTCCAAGAAGTTTGTCCTACCTTTCTGTCATTAGTATTTTTTAAATGTGAATATGAGATGCCTACTTACAGATTGCTTTCTTATAAAACAAATTATAACATAATCCACTGTAAATTGAAAAGAGAGTTTACAGACAGCTTCAAAATTGTTAAGCTTTAGCAGTCATTAATTCATCAATTTATTCATTAATTAAACAAATCCTCATTGTATATGTATTATATGCAGAGTGATGTGCTAAGCACTGAAGGATATTCAAAGAAATTAAAATCCACCTTCTTCCCTGGAGTTAGAGGATGAAAGATATACAAGCCTGAAACAGTTATATAATAATGCAAAGATAGCAGGTGATCAAGTAAAAAAAAAAAAAGAGGTTTTGCTAAAAATTTATTGTCATTTAGAAAGAATAGATTAAAGACCTAAATGTAAGACAATATACTATTAAGACTCCTAGAGGAAAACATAGGCAGAACAGTCTGACATAAATTGCAGCAATATTTTTTGAAATCCATCTCCTAGAGTAATGGAAATAAAAAACAAAAATAAATGAATGGGAGCTAATTAAACTTAAAAGCTTTTACATAGCAAAGGGAACCATAAACAAAACAAAAATACAACCTACAGACTGGGAGAAAATATTTGCAAACTATGCTACTGAAAAGGGATTAATTTCCAAAATACACAAACAGTTCATACAGCTTCGTATCAAAACACAAACAACCCAGTCAAAAAATGAGCAGAAGATCTAAATAGACATTTCTCCAAAGAAGACATACAGATGGCCGACAGGTACATAAAAAGATGCTCAATGTTGCTAATTACTAGAGAAATGCAAATCAGAACTACAATGAGGTATCACCTCACACCAGTCAGAATGGCCATCATTAAAAAGTCTACAAATAATAAATACTGGAGAGGGTATAGAGGAAAGAGAACCGTCCTACACTGTTGGTAGGAATGTAAATTGGTACAACCACTATGGAGAATAGTATGGAGGTTCCTTAAAAAACTAAAAATAGAACTACCGTATGATCCTGCAATCCCACTCTTGGGCATATATCCAGAGAAAACTCTAATTCGAAAAGATACATGCACCCCAATGTTCACCGCAGCACTATTTACAATAGCCAAGACACGGAAGCAACCTAAATGTCCATCAACAGAGGAATGGATAAGGAAGATGTGGTACATATATACAATGGAATATTACTCAGCCATAAAAAAAGAATGAAATAATGCCATTTGCAGCAACATGGATGGACCTAGATGTTATCATACTAAGTGACATTAAGTCAGAAAGAGAAAGACAAATACCATACGATATCACTTGTGTCTAAAATATGACACAAATGAGCTTATCTACAAAACAGAAACAGACTCTCAGACATAGAGAACAGACTTGTGGTTGCCAAGGGGAAGGCGGAATGAGGGAGGGATGGATTGGGAGTTTGGGATTAACATATACACACTACTATATATAAAATAGATAAACAACAAGGACTTACTGTATAGCACAGGGAACTTTACTCAATATCTTGTAATAGCCTATAATGGAAAAGAATCCGAAAGATATATATATCTTATAGATAATATATCTTATAAATCTAAATATATATCTAAATCACTTTGCTGTACACCTGAAACTAACACAACATTGTAAATTAATTATACGTCAATTAAAAAATCATTTTAAAAAAGAAAAGAAAAAATTTTAAAATAGAATGGAAATTACACTGGCAGGAACAATTTTCTAGGCAATTCTTTTTCTAAATAAAATGTTCGCTTTAGCAAATCAAGTTTTTCAGACAAATATTTTTCAAGGGGAAATAGTCTATTTTGGAACAAGGAGGGTTATTTATAAAAAAGAGAAAGAGTGAGAAAGTATTTGCAGAAGAAAGCAAATGTTTCCATGTCCATCCCTCAGTTCCAAATGTCTCTATTATTTTTCTCAAGGGACCCATTAAGCCCTCAAATAAATATGAAGCTGAATTTCAAAACATTCCTGCAAGCTAGAATTCCAAAATGGTGAGGGGAATGATCTCTTATTATACCCTCTTTGTGTATGGACTGTGTACTCTCACCAGCGAGACTGTGATTGCATTGGATGCAAAGACTGGTGCTTCCTCCAAGTCCCCACAGTGTAAGTTCAGTGCCTCCTCCAATCTGGAGCAGGAGAAAACCTTTTGAATTAAATTACCAAGAGACAATGTATGTGAAAGCACATTAAAGGCAGAGAAGTTAATATAGAAATAAAGCTGTGCAGCTGTTATCAGATAAAAATGGAAATAGAACCCAAGAAAAACATTTTCATGCTTTTTGTTTCACTATACACTCACTTATTCCCTTCAACGTGTCATGCAAACCACATCTAGAAGCTATAGGTTTAGAGTAATAGAAATGTGACATAATCAAGGATCCAAGAACTCTACTTTGCAAAATGTCACTTTCCTTGAGCAGTAGAAAGCATATGGTCTTTTGTTAAACAAATGTTTTTTAAAAGGCTATATCAAATGCATCATTTATCAGCCATACTTCTCCCATCATAAAATAATTTGACTTGTCCCTGAGAAAAAAAAAATTAAAATGTCAACTTTAGAATTGAAATTGACAGCTTCACAAATTTCTTCACTTCTTCCACAAATGCCAATAATGGACACCCTTGAGTGCAGAAAAGAAAGGGTGTTGTGTAGATTTGCTGAAGATACCCCCTGGACTTCCCAGAACATTCTAATGTCAAATATTTTGTATCATGTCTCATCCACATCCCTGGACTGGTCAAACCAAACATCTTTGTAATAAATGTCTATTGTTTTTTCTACTTAGGTCTCTTGCTTTGCAAGAACTGCTCCTATCCCCACTTCAAGCAGGTGGCTTTGTTGGTGGCTTCCAACTAGAATAACAGGGATAGGCACATGACCCTTAAAAACATCAAAGATTATTGTGTTCTCTTGATTAATTGACATCTATATTATTATGAAATTACCTTTAACCTTCTTTACCCCTGGTAATATAATCTTTGCTCAGAAATCTAGTTGGTAGGGTATCCATAACAATAAACTGATATGAAGTTTTGCACATCAGAGCTTATCTGACTTCACGATTTCAGGATTTTGAGGGAGAATAATGTTCAGAACAAACTCTAGATTTTTTCCTTCCATATCTTAAAACTGTGGTCAATATCCAAAAGCATTATCATGAAAAATGGCCATGGGTATTTTCACTGGCTCTCATTTTCCCTTACTGAGAAATGTAAGGCTTAAATTTTTCAGATGATCATAATTTCTCAGGGCCTGACCATACATGGTCATTAAATATTTGGAAGGCTTTTTATCTGGATCTTGGCTACATTCCAATGGCGAATTAAATTCTGCTTCTTGAAATCTTAAAAGATCCCTTTACTTTCTTTAAAATTGTGGTAAAATACACATAAAATGTACCATCTTAACCATTTTTAAATGTACAGTTGAATAGTGTTGAGTATATTCCCATTGTTGTCCAATCCATCTCCACAACTTTTTCATCTTGCAAAACTCTATACCCATCAAACAGCAACTCTCTATTTCCCCTCTCAGCCCCTGGCAACACCACTCTACTTTCTGTCTCTAGGAGTTTATCTTCCCTTTACTTTTCAAACCACATTTTTACCTCATTAATATCAAAATATTAATTTTTTTGTAAAAATTAAGACAATTTGGAAATGTACAAAAGGAGAATATTAAATTCTTCCCATTCCCAATCCCATAGCCCAGAGGTAATGACTGTTAACAGTTCTGTGTAGATGTAGCTGTGCTTTTATTCTATGCATCTATTTAGGAAGGGATGGGGGGGTTTGAATTACATCCCCTCCTGAGAGGTCACCTGATTACTGTGCCTCTAAATTTCATGGTCTTCTCACTGACCTTCACTCATTGTGGTTCCATGCTTATTTTGTGCTGTTCACAGATAACAATTCATGGACTCCAAGCCCCTCTCTCCCAAACGTGGGTGATTGCTATGTCTACAATCCAATCCCCTTGCAGGGACCAGGAAGTGCATATAAATATGGAGCTTCCATTTAGGACCTTATCAATTACTTCCCTTCTCAATACTACCTTAGAAAAAAGTAGCAGGATTTACTAGAGAGGAGCATAAAAGATTTAAAATAGCTGATAATAAATAAAATGCTTTATTTAAAATAAACTGTCTACTGGGACTTCCCTAGTGGTCCAGTGGTTAATAATCCACCTTCCAATGCAGGGGACGCAGGTTCAATCCCTGGACAGGGAACTAAGATCCCACATGCTGTGGGGCAACTAAGCCCACGCGCCACAACTAGAGAACCCACGTGCCGCAGCTGCTGAGCCCACACGCTCTGGAGCCCACATGGTACAAATAGAGAGAAGCCCGTGTGCCTCATCAAAAGATCCCACCTGCCACAACTAAGACCCAACGCAGCCAAATAAATTAATTTTTTTAAAAAGTAATAAAATAAAATAAACTGTCTGCTAAATACTACTTTTCCCACTGACAAAAGGACAAGTATCCCATGTAAACTCTTCACAGGGCCTCCTACATGGATTCACCCTGTTCCTATCTTATTCCTTGGCCACAAGTCTGCCATCATTTCTGAGATGCCTCCTTCTTCAAGCCTCCATCAAGAGACTATCTATCTCCCCACCTTTTTGGAAATCACATCCCCTAATGGACAGGTTGTTCTCGCCCATGTTTCCTCACCTGCTCCAGCAGTACGTGCCCTGGTCTAAGCTGTTCAGTCTGAAATAACTCTCCAGGGACTCCAGTAGGATGGTCCCCAGGCTTCCAGTTCCAGGTTTCCCCAACCTTGTGAGTTACAAATATGTTTCAATATTCTTCCAAACCTCCAGTTGGATCAGACACCCACATAGAAGCACACGGTAACACAACACCTACCCCATATCTTGCTGTTACCAACATCTGTATTCTTTCAGGACTGAGTAACATAACATTAGCTGCTGGAACAAATACTCTCAAATCTCAGTAGTGTGACATATGAAGCCTACTGAGAATGTTCTTGGTTGGTAGGTTACCTTCCACATGGTAATTCAGGAGCCAGACCCCTTTCACCTGCGGCCCTGCATCCCTCAGGGCTTCAAAATCCTCTACCGAGAATCCGCTGGATTTCTCTACATTTAGTTAGCAGACACGGGAAAAGACACAATACATTGGCAACAGAGACAATACAAATGGCCCTTAGACATATAAAAATATGCTAAACCTAAAACGTAAAAATCACATCCACATTGGGATATACTTTTTCCTCTATCAGATTAGTAAACTATCTTAGTGAGGGTTTCAGGAAAGAGGAATTTTCTACCACAAAACTGGAGAGAATGTAAATGGATAAATCTTCCTGGAGACGAATCTGGCAATATCAAAATTACATATCCACATAGCCTTTTATCCCCTCATCTTATTTCTGAATATTCTTCCTACAGATATAATCACACATGTGCAATTAACATATGTATTGATTATTCATTGTAGAAATGTTGGTAATTGTAAAAAGATTGAGAACGACCTGAAAGCGTACCAGAGAAATCTGGTTAAACTGATTTTCCACATAGTAACACCCTACAGTCTTTTAAAAAGAATGAAAAAGTGCTTTATGTATTGATATGAGACACTTTCCAAGTTATATTGTTAAACGTAGAAAAGCAAGATGCTAAATAGAATGTATAAATGCTGTTATGCTAAGATAATTCTATATTATTCTAATATAATAATGCAATTAGAATATGCAGTTATATGAAAATAGGATGGATAAAAACAAATGGATGGAATAAGGTCTGTATCTAAGTTGGTAGTATTAGATCAATGATATTAATGTCATTTTTCTTGGTTTTGAGCATATGCTATGCTTATGCTAGATGTTTTGGGTGGGAAGCTGGGTAAAGTGTACGTAGGAACTCTCTATACCATTTTTGAAGTTTCTTGTGATTCATAAACTAGTTCAAAATATAAAGTTATTTTTAAGAAGAAATTGATACACGTACACATACAAATATATATTTATGTGTGAACACATAAAACATCTGGAAGCAGGGATACACAACCAACTGAAAACATGGATTGACTCTGAGAAGGGGAATTAAGTGACTGGGGAAGATATTTCTCTGTATTGTATACCTTTTTGTTCTTTATGACTTTAAAATCTCATTTAGAGACTTCCCTGGTGGCACAGTGGTTAAGAATCCGCCTGCCAATGCAGGGGACACGGGTTCTATCCCTGGTCCGGGAAGATCCCACATACTGTGGAGCGACTAAGCCAGTGCGCCACAACTACTGAGCCTGTGCTCTAGAGCCCGCGAGCCACAACTACTGAGCCTGCGTGCCACAACTACTGCAGCCCACGCACCTAGAGCCCGGGCTCCCCAAAAAGAGAAGCCACCGCAATGAGAAGCCCGCGCACCGCAATGAAGAGAAGCCCTGGTTCGCCTAGAGAAATCCTGCGCAGCAACGAAGACCCAATGCAGCCAAAAATAAATAAATAAACTAAAATAATTTTTTTTTTAATCTCGTTTAAAAAAATACAGCTTTTCAAATAAGGTTTTGAGCAGTGAAGGTACATGATGAAAATCAAGGAAGAAAAATAAAAATATCAAAAGCGAAGAGCAGGTTTCAACCCTGGGTTTCTCAGAATGTGATCACCAGCAGTGAAAATGGTGCTTCTTCCTTTTAGAGTTCAGAAAAGAAACACCCGCCTTCTCTAGTGTTTGCTTTGCTCTTTCTTTAAAATTCATTTGCTGAAACGAGCATTTTTTAAACAACTGAGTAAAAAGAAGGAGTACCTAGAACCAGATAGATGTTAGAGAAATTTGCAGTCAGTCATCAGCCAAAATGTAAAAGTAAATTTTTCTCTTTTTCAGTATACTGAGAATCATTTAATTTTTTTCTCTAGAGTTTGTTACATTAGTTCAGGGAAAGCATTGATGACTGTTCTGAAATTGTTTTCTAGCTTTTTAAGCATAGTAGATTCATATTCATATCCTTTATTATATAGATTAGTGTGTTTCTAAAGCAAGGCATCTGTAGTATTTAGAAGTAGGGGATACTTTTGAAATCGACAGAGTAATTTCAAGAATTATTGGAGGGAGAGTATTGAAAGTATTTTTCAAATTAAAAATTATCAGAGAGACTAATTTTTCATTTTTCTGGCTGAACTTTTAAAAATCAACTTTCATTTCATTTCTCACCTACCTTTAATAGATTATTTAGAGTGATTAACCCTGGAACGGTTCCCATGACTGAGTCTGTAAATCGACACTAATTCATTCCAACAAGTGAAAGCAGCATAAGTTGGTTGCTATTTTCGAAAGAAAATTAAAGAATGAGGCTGGCGGTAGAGAGTATTTCTTAACAAACAAGTAACGACTTCTCAAGGAGCCAGAAGTGGTACAGCATAGTAGATTTGAGAGTTAATGTTTGCCTTTTTACATTTTAAAGACACACCCAATTTAAAACGCACTAGTAAATTATTGGATACTTATATGGGCTTCTTGTGAAATTAATCTTTGTTAGTTAATGACCAAGTGCCTTCACCCACATGAAAGGAAGGGTTTCTTTGGTTTACAGAGATTCCAAAGAGCCCTGGGCAGATGCAGAGCTGAGGAACACTCATCCTTCCCAAGTCCCGATCTCCCGACCTTTACTACTGGCACCTCCATCCACCCAGCTTATATCAGTCCTGACTCTGCCTGCCGTTTACTCACTGCTAACGTTAATTTCTCCAAATCTCTGATGTCTCATTTGTAATATGAGACTCATAATATCTGCCTAATAGAATTGTAGGGTTTAAGTGAAATAATGTTTGTGAAGCACTCAGTGCATAGTTAACGCTGACAAAGCAGCCTTTGATATCCAGGCACTGGTGTGCTCTCCTGCTGGACATAAACCATCTCACAGGATATTAACGTCAGACAAGGCCACACTGAGACCATGATAAAGCAAGATAAATGAAGGTTGCGTGTAGCCCACAAAATACCAAACATCCCCCGTCTCTGCTAAAATCAGTGACTGCTGCTTCCTTACCAATTACCATACAGCTTCATCCCCCACTCTGGTCTGCCTTGCCTAGAGACAAGATTTATTGAAATGCCCAATCGTGGTATTGTCCCTGCTTCCTGATAGCACCCAATCTAGAGTGGGCTCTTGCTTTATCAGACCCTCCCCAAGATTACCCAACCAACACCCAAATCCTGTCATAGTTTCTTTCTAATACCCCTTACTGAGATGCCCCATGGTTTCCATGGTGTGCATTGTCCCTGGCTGCCATGAGCAGTAAACCCAGCCTGTTCAACCACAGGTGTGTTCCTGATGGACTGAAGAAGCTCCTTTGGCTAAAGGATGTTGACAGTGCTCAATTAACGATAGTTATTATTTTGGAGAGTCAGTTTCTCTTCCTCTTGTGATGTTGGAACATGCTTACAAAAGGTAAACACTGTGTTTCTCATGGGTGTTAAATTGGAAAATCCAAGATAGTCTTAGCTCTATGGTTCTGAAAGTCTATGATTCTGAACTTGACACTCCCAGAGATGAATGGAGCTCACTAATTTATTCTATATTATTTCATTTACAAATATATGAAGACCAAACCTTATTGGTATGCCCACGTACAGCACTGTTCTTAAATTTTGCTGTTGTAAAAATCAATTTACAAAAATGACTAAGGCTGTGTGTTCTACATTAAATTGATGACATTGTGGGTTAGTTTCATGAAAAAAAAATCTTGGTGGTATTTTTAATCTCCTCTGGGATCACTGAGTGCTGGCTAAGAAGGAATCTCAAGATATTACAGAATACTTTTCTCTTTATCTAGAATTCCCTGCATGGCAAGTGCCAGGTTATTATTTGGCTTATAATCACTCTGTCCTTGTTAGTTCAGTATGTCCCAGATTTGAAATGATACAAAGTTTTGGCCTTGTTTGTGTAAAGGCCTATTCTTGATTCAAAGGCAGTAAAAGCCCCATAGGTCTGTAGGGACATGTTGGTTCCTTAGAGCAGGGAGGGAGCCAGTGACCTTGGCATTATGAAGGTGCACCTGAAGCGACTGTCAATAGACAGCTACTACTCCCACTTTAGTTTTCCTCTCCTCATATCCACTAGAAGATGGTTAAGGTTCCTTTTAATTCTAAAATTCTATCAGCCTAATGTTATACTTTAAGGTCCTTGCTCTAACTGACTGCCACTTTATTTTTCTCCATCCTATAATATGATATAAATTCAGCGAACATTTTCTGAACACCTACTATATGCAAGGCACAATTTTAGACACTGTGGAGACTACAAAGATGAAAAAGACATGTCCTCACTCCAAAAGATCTAGAGAGTGGGTGGATGGAGGTGGATGACACAAGAATACAGACGAACAGGTTCATGCGGAACGTGAAAAATGAGTTTGTGAACTCCTGTAGGGAGGAGCCCTGTTAGAAGGAAACTGAGAGAGAGAAGTTGCCATGTAAGAGCTGTCAGCTGCTTCTCCAAATGGAAACAGCAAATCATCTTGGTGCAGAGTTTCTCAGCTCTGGGAAGAACTATGTAGGTGGCTTCTCCTACCAGTGTAAATGGAAGGAAAGTTGTTACCTGTTGTTCTGGGGGAGGGTGTAACAGGACTCTGGTCTGACAAGGGCTACCCTTTGGAGGATCAAGGGTACTAAAAACTGTTAAAGAATGAATACTTTTTTAAAGATGGTATAATCATGACTCTTATACAAACGTAAAATGAACATTTGTCAAAGATTTTAGTTAACTCATTAATTAATGAAGTAGCCATAAGATGTTGCAATCAGTTCAGAAGAGAATTCAAAGTATCCCACTTACATAGGTCAATCATGAGTGCAAAGATAAACTTAGAAATAGGTGCAAAACAGGCTTCTTTGGGTGAGGAAGGGGAAACAATTGTCCTTATAGCAGAGAGAATTTGCCTTTATCCATGGAAAAGTATAGTTTACATTGCTATTAGCTGTCTTCAGATTACAGTTATAAAATCCCTTAAAGACAGCAGAAGGCACAGAGCTCCCATACAATCAGATAATCCAGAAAGATGTGCCAGAAAACACCTTGTTTTTCACTGAAGACAAATAGTACTCTTTTGGTTCATCTTAATGACTTTGACAATTTTCCCTACAAAACTCTAGGACACTGGGATTGTCCTGACTGAATTCAGGACTGAGAGAGAAAGGCAACAAAGGCCCAAGGAAGAGCTCTCCAGAGGGAACAGGAGACATAGGCTCAACAGCCAGGTCTAGGGTGTTGGTCCTGGCATGTGGCAGAAGTGGTCCCTCTGCTCTGGAGACCCCTGGCATGGTGGACATGCTGCAGGAATGGAGACAGAGTATGTGAGTGTGAGTCTGGGACCTGGAATGTTGGAGACAATGAATGAAGCCTGTGCAGAGGTGTCCTACAGCAGCGGACAAGGACCCCATGACCCAGGTGGGCCATCAGTGGTGGTACTGATAATACAGAAAATTGGATCCTAAATAGACTGATTAGATTTTCTAGTTCTTCAGCTTCATGAGGCATTTGGAAATAGTCCCCTGGAGTCTGAATATTTCAGAGGAGGCAGAATTCCAAGAAACTGTAATGTTTAAAGAATAAGTAAAGAATTGCATTTACAAATTTCTTAGACAAGAGTTCCAGGAGAATGATAGGTATAGGTGCCAGATTGTAAATGGTTGAGGAGTGAATGGGAGGTTAAAAAGTGATGACAAAATGTAAAATAGCTAGTGGGAAGCAGCCACATAGCACAGGGAGATCAGCTCGGTGCTCTGTGACCACCTAGAGGGGTGGGATAGGGAGTGTGGGAGGGAGACGCAAGAGGCAGGGGATATATGTATACATACAGCTGATTCACTTTGTTATACAGCAGAAACTAAGACAACATTGTAAAGCAATCATACTCGAATAAAGATGTTAAAAAATAAAAAAAAGTGATGACAATGAGTGAAGTAGTAGTCCTAGTGATAATAATAATAGTAATAATAATACAGAAGGTGCCATTTTCTATCTATATAAAGCAATTAGAACTGGTTATTGTTTAGTCAGTTAAAAAAATAACTGAAGCATGGAATCATAAAAATTAGTTCATAGAGGGCTTCCCTGGTGGCGCAGTTGTTGAGAGTCCACCTGCCGATGCAGGGGACACGGGTTTGTTCCCCGGTCCGGGAAGATCCCATGTGCCGCAGAGCAGCTGGGCCTGTGAGCCAGGGCCGCTGAGCCTGCGCGTCCGGAGCCTGTGCTCCGCAACGGGAGAGGTCACAGCAGTGAGAGGCCCACGTACCGCAAAAAAAAAAAAAAAAAAAAGTTCATAGATGCCTTAGGCATTATCTGAATTTAAAACACGTAACTGTGTATACAGTCAACAGTCAATTGATACACTATAGCCAAAATGTTTACTCGAGTAAAGGAAAGGTCTGTGATTAGAGTTCTGTATCACGTTTCTTGAATAAACCACACTCATAAACCATTTTGTGGGCAGAATCCTTCTAGAACGTTACCATTTTTCCCAATCTTTTACACTAGTTTTGCCCATCTCTAATTTTGTAGCAATTTTTTTTAGTAATTCACTTTTATCAAATCTTTCCAGAGCATTCATAAAGCATTCAAAAGACATTTCACAGAAACAACTCTCTTTTTGCACTTCTATGACATTGGTTTAGTAATAAATATGTGATTATTATAACAAGCACAAGTGGGATATACAGGTTTGGTTTGGGAACAATTGCAACTCAAAAGGTGGGAACAGAAGTGTCCAGAAAGCCATAGATGTGTCCTGGGTGTCTATCTGTATGTTTTAAGAGAGAATGGAGAGTGAAGTTTAATCAGATGGATGAATTAGGTAGATGGCGGTTAACAGAGCTTCTGTGAAATATAACATTGGTTGTGTTCTTACTAGGTCCAAGCATCCCAGTGTTGCTTTAGCCTTATCTCATTTAATCTCAGCAACCAATGAAGCTCAAAGAAGTTAAGTCATTTGTCCAGGGACACACCAAGTTAGTAAGTGGCAGTAACAGAATTTAAACACAGGATGTCTTACTTCAAAACTGGTATCTTAACTTTACAATATTTACAATATTTCCTTTTGAGAATTTTGGGAGTGAACCAGAGGAGAGAGGTGAGGTAGCCTCAGGGGTGTAATATATATCAACTGCTTTGCCTCTTGGGAAGAGCACCCTAATTTTCCTCTGGGATCACACCCCTTCCTTACTCTCAGGTCCACATACATCAAATAGAATTTACCTCCTGGCCCTAGCTCTAGCAATGAACATGACCCAGAAATGGCCAATGAGAGTACTTCATTCCCCTAACCACAGTGATTGGCTAAGATACGGGCACATGACTCAAGTCAGGCTAATGAGAGTCAAGCTCTAGTAGAGTGCTTTTCCACACCTTAACCCCCCACCCCCAGGATCACTAGCTAGGGACCATGGCACCAGTCATCACTGATGCTGGCAAAATCCTGTCTGAACATGGAGTCAACATAGAAAAGCAGAGTGATGAAAAGAAAGAGACCAGTAAGTAATCAGTTTTTGAGCTCCTGGATCTGGCCACACCTGAACTCTGCAATTCCTAATGATGTACAAAACCCAATTTAAAACCCAGCTCATATCCTCAAGGAGCTGGTGGTTGAACTCAGATCTCATGGATATGTTAACCTTATATCAAACAAAAAATGTTTTTAAAATTCACTTTCCTAATCAAATGTGCCTTGTCTATCTGTCTTTATTTACCTCCCTTTTTCCCTTACACTTCTCGTCACTCCTCCATTACCTTTCTGACACACTAAGATGACTAATTATAATTTTTTTCTTGTCTGAAAATATATTTCCTGTCTAAGTCTACAGGAAGACATGCATGTAAAAAAGCATGAACATTTTAGCTGTGCAACCTCTTTTCAAATGAAATCTTATCTGGAATTCCAGGATATAAAATTGTGGCTGTTTAGGTTGAAGGTGGTACAGGGGCCCTGAGGAGCACAGACTGACAACCTCTGCTATGACAGCGCTTTTATCCGACCAGTCTCTGATTTATAATAAATGATGATGGGTCTTGACAAAGTACAGACTAGAATTTTGACAAACCTAACAATTTTTGAAAACTCTTTGTCAAATCTTGTCAAATACTACAACTGTGCTAACATCATTCCTTCTTTAAAACAAGCAGAAAATTCATTAAACTAAATGAAAAAAGAAAATGTAGAAGGATATGTCTAGCATCATCTCTCTCTCTCTCTAATTATGTGGCTTATAGGGCAAAAAGTAGATATGGAACCAACAAGGTAATTTGACCAGGGCAACAATTTCAAAAAGACTATGTTAGAAAATAGAGAAGGGAGTACCTTTGGAGAGTTCAGGTCTGTATTTTAAGCACTTGTGGCTGCAACAGCACCTCTGAAAAGAAAAATGAACAGCTGTGATATGTCAGTGTAGATCATTTTAAGCAGTAAATCAACAAAATCATCATCGTCACCATCACCATCACCATCCTCATCACCACCATCATCCTCACCATCCTCATGTCATCACAATCACGACCATCATCCTCACCATCTTCATCATCTCTAACGTTCTGACCACCGAGCCTGTGTCAGACACTGTGTTAAGTGTGCCATGTGTAACATCTCATTTCATCTTCAGCGTGGCCCTCTGAGGTAAATACTGATATTACCCCTAAGCAATTAAGTGACTCGCTCAAAGTCACATAGCAGGCAAGGGTCAGAGCTACGACCAGACCTCAAGTCAATCTGTTTCCCAAGTTCTTCAGTGCAACCAAAGCTTGTGAATTAGTCTGGTATCCCACCTTTTTACTCACCAAAGAAAAAGGACTGTATGTGTAAAGTTGCACAGGTCTGAGATTCATGGCACCTTATTCATGGCATTGTTTAGTTCAAAGACCTTGAGAGCGAAGATCATCTCCTTCATTTTCTCAGTAGTTTTGTGAGTTAAGGAGACGTGGGTTTTTGAACTCATAGAAATAGGCAATAGAATAGACAGGTGGTTGCCAGGGGCTGAGAGTGGGGGAAAGGGGGAGATGTTGGTGAAACGGTCCAAAATTCCAGTTACGAGATGAATAGGTTCTGTGGATCTAACGTGCAGCCTGGTGATGATAGTAAACAAAAGTGTATTATATACCTGCAAGTTGCTAGAGAGTAGATCTTAAATGTAATCATGACACACACACAAAAGGTAACTACGTGAGGTGATGGAGGGGTTAACTAACCTTATTATGTTAACTGTTTTACAATATATCCATGTATCAAATGATCATGTTGTACACCTTAAACTTACACAATGTTACCTGTCAATTATATCTCAATAAAACTGGAGGGAAAAAAAAGGAGAGGCAGGTTTTGTTATTACTTACCTCTATCCTAAAGAAGAAAACACAGATACAGAATATTGTGAAACTTTCCAGGGTTATATTGATACAAGGAATCCTCACCAGTAATAGTAATCTCTCTGTAATAAACCACTGGATTTCATGCTAGAAGGGACTTTGGGCCTGAGCCCTGATCTTTCTAGTTTCCAACTTGTGTAGTCTGGGACCTAAGGGGCACCTTAAGAACATGATCATAATAGCTAATATTTTTGAGTTTTTACAATGTGCTTTACATACATTATATCATTCATATCTTTCAGCAACCCTTTGCAGTAGGTACTATTATTTCCCCCATGTTAGAAAAGAGGAAACAGACGTTCAGAGTAGTTTAGAAGCTTGCTCAAGATGACAAACCCAGGTGGAAGCAGAGCCAGCATTTAGAATTCACTTAATCCTACTTCCAATCCATGCTTTTAACCTGGCACAAATCAGCCATGTCCAATGTACAAAAGGATTGTGTTCCAATTTGTTTGTTTAGAATTGGAACATGTTTTCTCATAGAAACAATTTCTAAAGGGTAGGGCTCCCAGATCAACCCCCAGAGACTTATTTATGCCTTGGCGTTGTTCAAATTCTATTTGCAGGAAGAATTGCGGGAGCAAGATGTTTCAGCGATGGTAATGAAAGTAAATATAAAAGCAAATACAATGAATAAAGAATGTTTTTTATATCTTAAACATTTATCTTAGGGAACTCAAAAGTGACTAGAAAGGGTAAAGGAGGTAGGTGAAAAGTTTTGTTAGATTATGAAAATTTCTCCCAACCAATTTCAAGCACTTTAGAATTGATTACTGCTGGCCATGAACATCTGCTGGTTATGAATTTCCTATTCCTTGGTCCTGATACACCAGCAACATTCATCATATGAGTATCAGAAAAGATGAAGGGTTTTTTTTTTTTTCCAGTTTTGCATCCAACTAGATAGGTATTTGATATAAAAGAAAATGCATGAACTTTGGAACCAAACAGACCGGGATTAAAAATCAAAGCTCTGTCAAAGCAGAGAAGCAATTCAGAAATCTCAGCCCCGTTTTAGTAGGGCTTAGGTAAGTTTGTAAGTGGAAAGCATTAAACTTCAGATTTTCTGGTCATTTCTCCAAAGAAAATAGGGTGTAAGACCTTGGGTACCATATGTAAATAATATGTAGTTTGATGTTATTGTAAATTGAATTATTTTCCTTAATTCTTTTTTGGATTATTTATCATTAGTGCAAAGAAACACAACTGATTTTTGTGCATTGACTTTGTATCCTGCAACTTTGCTTAATTCGTTTATTAGTTCTAACAGTTTTGTGTGTGTGTGTGTAATCTTTAGTTTTCTGCATGTAATATTATGTAATCTGGAAGAGAGATAATTTTACTTCTTCCTATCCAATTTGCCTTTTATTTATTTATTTATTTTTGCTGTACGTGGGCCTCTCACTGTTGTGGCCTCTCCCGTTGCGGAGCACAGGCTCCGGACGCGCAGGCTCAGCGGCCATGGCTCACGGGCCCAGCCGCTCCGCGGCATGTGGGATCTTCCCGGACCGGGGCACGAACCCGTGTCCCCTGCATTGGCAGGCAGACTCTCAACCACTGCGCCACCAGGGAAGCCCTTGCCTTTTATTTTTGTTTCTTGACTAATTTCTCTGGCTAAGACTGCCAATGCTATGTTAAATAATTGTAGCGAGAGCAGGTATCCTTGTCTTCTTCCTGCTCTTAGAGAAAACGTTTTCTTTCTTTCACCATTGAGTATGATGTTAGCTGTGGGCTTTTCATATATGGACTTTATTATGTTGAAGTAGTTTGTTGAGTTATTGTATCATGAAAATATGTTGAATTTTTCAAGTTTTTTTTATCCTTTCAGTCTGTTTCTGTGACGTAATACATTGATTGACTTACATTTGTTGAACCATCCTTGCATTGCAGGAATAAATTCCATTTACTCATAGTATATAATCCTTTTAATAGTCTATTGAATTATTTTCGCTAGTATTTTTGAATATATTTGCATAAATATTCATATGGGATATCCATTTGTAGTTTTCTTGTAACATTTTTGTTTGGCTTTGGTATAAGAGCAATGGCCTTATTAAACGAGTTTGGAAGTGTTCCCTCCTCTTCGATTTTTTGCAAGACATTGAGGAGGACTGGTATTTATTCTTCTTTTAGTGTTTGGTGGAATACACCAGTGAAGTCATTTGGCCCTAGGCTTTTCTTTTTCGTGAGGGTTTTGATTACTGATTCAATCTCTTTATCAGCTATAGGTCTGTTCAGATTTTATATTTCTTCATGAGTTGGTCTTTGTAGTTTGTGTGTTTCTCGGAGCTTTTCTATTTCATTTCAGTTATCCAACTTGTTGCTGTACAGTTGTTCATAGTACTCCCTTATAATCCTTTTTATTTCTGTAAGATCAATAGTAATGTCCACTTTTTCTTTTCTTTTAGTTATTTCATTCTTCTCTTTTTCTTTATCAATCTAGCTAAAGGTTTGCCAATTTTGGTGATCTTTTCAAAGACCCAGCTCTTGGTTTTGTTGATTTTCTCTATCGTTTTTCTATTCCCAATCTGGTTTCTCTCTGCACTAATATTTATTAGTTCCTTTTTTCTGATAGCTTTGGGTTTATGGGCTACTTATTCTTGATCTCTGCTAATGGACATTTTCAAGCATTATCTTAGATAGAGTTTTCAGTCAATTGCTCAGGAAGTTTGGCACTTTCCCTGTGGAGGGGAAGAGATCCAATTCCATTACTTTTGGTAGACAGTGTAACTTCCTGGATGGAAGTCAGGAAAGATTCCTCTCTGGGACCAGATTCCAGGTAATATCATCAACTATAGCCTGGCACCACAGAAGTTACTGCTCAAGGCTTTCTTCTTCATTTAATTTTCAATCCCTTTCTTGCTCAGTATGCCATGAAAGCCAGGGGTTCTCAATCTCATTTATCTTGTGTCATTTGAGAGATGACCAAGTTTTCTAATGATTTACACTTATGTTTTTAAATTTTAAAAGATTCAAGATTATCCTTCTAATAACTGCATGTTCACTTGTTTTCCAAAGTGCTTTCTTTAGTAAGAGAGAAAGGAATGGAATTGAAGCTAAACTCAAGGGACCTAAAAATTTCCTTAGTATGTGGGAGTGTCATGGGGAGGGTTAAGAACTCCTTGGAGGGCAGGCTTCAGTCTTATGAGGTAATGCTCAGCGTTTGGGAAAGCTGATATGAGGTCGGGGAAGGAGGTGGTGTGGGAGAACCCTTGACGAATGACTCCACTTGAAAAAGTAATACCTGGGATAATATTAGGCAGACACAAAATATAAAATGCTTAAAGCAAACACATGGATTTTGGAGATGAATATAAAGTGCTAAATGAATGACTTTATTAAATGAATGACTGAGAAACTATCCCGTTCTCCATCCCCCTTTACATTTTATGGTTGAGAAAACTGAGGAACAAAAACAAAACAAAAATCTGATTTGCCCAAAGTCATACATTTAGAATGTGACAATGCTGAGCTTCAAACCAAGATCTTTTGACTTCAATAACTGGACTCTCCACTTCAGGACATATTATATTAAAGAAAACATTAAAGAAGCATTTGCATCAAACATAAATATCTTGATGGAGTATTAGAACCCAACAATGATAATAGCTAACATTTCTTTGAGCACTCACTATGCACTAGGCACTGATTTAATCCTCTCAGCAGCCTTTGGAGGTAGGCAACTGAGACACAGAGAGGTTAAATAATCTGTCCAAAGTCACATAGCTAGAAAGTGGCAGGGCCAGTATTCAAACCCAGGATCTGCATGCTTAATAACACACAGCCCCTCAGGCTAACTGAATCTGCCACCTCTCAACCTCTTGTGCTGGAAATCCAGGTGTGGCTCAGCTAGAGGAAGACCCTGGCCAGGAGGTTCATGGGTTCTTAAGAGTCAAAAACAAAAGTTCCCAAGGAAAGTCCAAAAGAGTGAGAGTAAAATTGTATCTGATTTATGGGATGGCAATCGTTCTCTCAAAAATGCAAAAGCAGGGCTTCCCTGGTGGCACAGTGGTTGAGAGTCCGCCTGCCGATGCAGGGGACACCGGTTCAGGATCCCACATGCCGCGGAGCGGCTGGGCCCGTGAACCATGGTCCCTGGGCCTACGTGTCCGGAGCCTGTGCTCCGCAATGGGAGAGGCCACGGCAGTGAGAGGCCCATGTACCGCAAAAAAAAAAAAAAAATGCAAAAGCAGAAGGGAATTAAAAGTAAGTTAAAAGATAGAGAAAGAGAATTAAACCATCTAGAATACAAAACCACTGGGCAACAAGAAGTTTTATAAGTTAAAGGTGACATTTAATGTTTGGGTAACTTTTATTGCATTTCCTTGACAATTACATAGTGAAATTATTTCACAATAGGCCATTCAAGTTTATTAGCACTAAAAGAAACCAAAAACCTCCTTCACATGGAACAAAAGAGCCTAACACCATCGCTACTTTAATTTTACTTTGCCCTTATTTTTCCTGCTGAGAGCAGCATATTTTGCACACAGCACCTTGTATCTTTCTCTTGGATGGACTCCGGGTTTCTCAAAGGCTCCCACCCCAACCGCAGGGAGGGTTATGTCACACTTAGCAGTGCCTTGGATGGCTGAATACTTTTTCTCTTCTTCCCTAGATTCTAATGAAATGGAGTCATTCTGTGCTCTTTTAGAAAGAAGTGTCTTCAAATTATTTTGAATCCAGTTTTGACATGTGATGGCTTCTACGTTTATAGTGATGGTTTTGTAGCATCACAATCTATGCTAATTTGTTACCCAGATGCATGATGAAAGCTTTATCAAGACATTTTTCACAATTAACTATAGGTCTTTTTTCAGCTTGTACCTGTGAGCTTATGTTAGAATGTATGCATGCTGGAACAAAATAGAAAACAAATTGGAACTTGAAACGTTATATGGGTTAACCAGAATTTTAGAAACAGAGACCTGATTGAAATAAAAAGGTGTTTATGTGGGGTTTGTTGGGACTGCAGCCCAGGACACAGATTCAAGAAGCACTTGAATTGTGTTCTGCCAGACTACAAAATGGGGGAGGCTTATAAAGGCAAAAATCACAAGGTTACAGTTAGTTACATGAGTTATTCAGCAAGAATAATTGGAGCTGGCAAGAAGTAAGGGTGTTTGTTAAGTAAAGATTTGTTGGGGTCTGAAACGGTTGCATCGATACAAGGGGAGACCTTGAGACCATAAGGTTGTAGCTGTCAGGTGGTGTTCTGAATATGGCCAGTGGTGTCCTTGGGTCTGGTATAGTGCAAAGAAAGTTCAAGTTTTTGGTGGTACAGAGACGTATCTGAGACCAGATCCTCAATGGTCGCCCAATTCCATTTCTGTCTGCCCGAACTGTGATTACTCCATAATGGAGTATTATTATTATTATATATTATATGTATAATTATTATATATTATTATACAATTGTTATAATTATTATATATTAATATATATTATATGTTATTATTATTATTTCAATTTGTCATCCCATGTATGCAGTATAGAAAACTCCATGTCTATATTCAAAAGAGGCTTAGTAACTGAGGGAACCCGACATTGCCAGGAATGAGAAAATCTGAGCTCCTTCCACGATAAAGCCCCATGATTTGGGAAAGCTAGCTAAATTTATCAATCCATTGCCGCATTGGTAATTACAAACTGAGACTGATTTCATTGCCGTCATTGAAGCTTTTCCCCCAGAGCTCTGATTACTCTCTCAATGAGATTATTTTCTATTATTTCAGCAGAAATTTCATATTGTGCATACATCAGCTAAGTCTGCAATTTAATACTTTTAATCTGTCTCTAAAAAGGAGCTCTCCGCCCCATTCACATTATGATAAATTAGCTCTCTGTGAAAAGTATCCAATATTTCAGGGGGAAAAAATTGGGCTAGGGCCATAAGTGGTCTAGCCAAGTTTCATCATTGAAAGTAAGGAATGATCATTGTATTCCACTCTTTCCTTCTGGTTCCTTGGGGTGCACAAAACAGGGAGGGGGAGGGTTCTCCTTGTCCATTCCATTTCTCTCTAACTCTTTGCTTGAATGCACTTTCTTGAGCCAAGCATCCCTTGCCTACAGTGGCAAATGCTCCCAGCAGTTGGCTTTGGGCTTGTATCTGCTCATTTCTAAGAAGGTTCTCTTTATCTATGAAGTTCCCAAACAAAAGTTGTTTTCTATGAGGCCTCCTCAGGACATCCCCCGTGACACTCTTCCCCAGAAGGTTTAATCATTCCTTCCTCCAAATCCAGTGACACTTTGTAACCACCACTGGTACAGCACATAAAACATTGTACTACTTTTATTTGGGGAGGAACTCTTCCCTATTTGTCTCTGAATCCCCCGTGCCAAGATTTATGGCATGTATATCAGCGCCAAGCATAATGTTGGGATTTATTATTGAATTTATTAAAAATAATACAGTGAAGTTTTAGGGACCTCACTTCATGTCCCTGATTATAATAAATATCATGAGGAGAAAGATAGGTTTTCATGGCAGAGACTGTTTTCAATCTTCATTTTCCCTCTCCTTCATTGTAATAGAACACCTGATTTGTGGCTGGGCATATGGAAATGCAGAAGAAAGGCTGGGTTCCTCAGCCTCCTTTGCTGCTGGGTAAAGCCATGTGCCTCAGTTCTGGCCAATGAAATCTAAGTTGAAGTGTCATGTGACAGCTTCCAGGAATCCTCCTTAAAAGAATGCAGGCTTGCACCATTTACTCTTTCCTCTTTGCCCCTTTTTTACTTCCTCCTGCCTGGAATTTAGATTTGATGGATGGAGCTGAGAAGCCCTCTTGGATCATGAAGTGACCTTTGGAGTCTCTGTATGGTGAAGCATCAAGATAGAGGAAAAACCTAAGTGTCTGTCTGTGGATGGATGAATGGATAAAGTAAATGTGAAATAGTTAAAGATATATTCTTCACTTAAAAAAGAATGAAATCCTGCCATTTGTGACAACATGGATGAACCTGGAGGGCATTATGCTAAGTGAAATAAGCCAGACAAGGACAAATACTGTATATTCCACTCACATATGGAATCTTAAAAAAAAAAAGTCAAACTCATAGAAACAGAGGAGAATGGTGGTTGTCAAAGGCTGGGGATGGGGTAAATGGGGAGATGTTGGTTCAAGGGTACAAACTTAGTTATAAGATGAATAGGTTCTGAGGATCTAATATACTTCATAGTGACTATAGTTAATAATAATGTACTGTATACTTGAAATATGCTAAGAAAATGTATCTCGAACTTCCCTGGTGGCGCAGTCGTTAATAATCCGTCTGCCAATGCAGGGGACATGGGTTCGAGCCCTGGTCTGGGAAGATCCCACATGCCGCGGAGCAACGAAGCCCATGCGCCACAACTACTGAGCCTGAGCTCTAGAGCCCATGAACCACAACTACTGAAGCCCGCGTGCCTAGAGCCCGTGCTCTGCAACAAGAGAAGCCAATGCAATGAGAAGCCCTCACGCCTCAACAAAAAGTAGCCCCCGCTCACCACAACTAGAGAAAGCCCATGCGCAGCAACGAAGACCCAATACAGCCAAAAATAAATAAATAAAAGTTAAAAAAAAAAAGAAAATATATCTCAAGTGTTCTTACCAAAAAAAAGAAAAAGTAACTGTGTAACATGATGAATGTATTAATTAACTTGATTGTGGTACTCATTTCACAATGCATACATATATTAAATAATCAAGTTGTACAATTTAAATATATATAATTTTGTCAATTATACCGCAATAAAGCTGGGGGTGGGAATTAGAGAGAACCTAGATCCCTGAGGACCTCGCAGAGTAAAATGCTATCCCGGCCCTAGACTGCCAATTCTGGGCTTTTATGTAAAGGAGAAATTTCTATGTTGTTTAAGCCATGGTGATTTGAGGTCTTTGTTACTCACTGCTGAACCTAATCCTGATATTGTATTGCATTTTGCTGCTTCCAGGTTGGCGTGTTTTGTAATAATATCTAGAAACCTTCCCCCAGAGGTTTAGATGAATCATATCTAGAATCTCTAGACTAGAAAATTAAATTTATTATATCATCAATTATACACCCACATGCATTTGGGACATCAGTTAGTAGCTTTTGTTATTGAGCTTACTGTATGCCAGATTCAATGCTACACTTTAGATATATAATTTTATTTAATTATTTTAAAAAGCTTATGATGTAGGGACTTTTATTATCGTCTCCCTATCAGCGAGGAAGCTGTAGATTAGAGAATCTAAGTAAACAGCTGGCCGGTAACCAAGGCAAGGCAGTCATCCCTCTAAGCCCATGTATTCACTGGATACTTGCTGCACGAGGGGCTGAGGAGAGACCCTTCCTCCGCCCGCCCACCAGAGATCTTTATTTGCAAATCCATTGAGCGCCAATGCAAATACCAAGAATTCCAGGAGTGAAATTCTGCTATCAGTAAGGTGACCTGGATACACTCCCGGGAGAGATCCAGAGAAAACTGAAGAGCGAGGAATCCATCTGCTGACCTCTCTAGAGACAGCCAGAGGCCAGAGACACTCGCCTCTTCATGAGTAAATTGGTGGGGGGAGTGGGAGGTGAATGTGGGATTGAGGGGGTCTCACAGCACAGACAGATATTGTATTGCATTTTGCTGCTTCATTTGGAAATGAAGTCTGAAGTCAGAATGACACAGGCACACAGAAAAAAACATCAAATCAGCTCCATATTTAAAGATTAGAGGGTCAAATGCCTGAAACTCATATTCAACAAGAAAGGCATTCAGGAAAAAATGATTTATACCTTTTGCTACTCTGACCACAGGGGTTAACACCCCAAACATACTGAAAGAGTAATGCCAACTAAAAATTGTCACTTGCCATCTACCTCTACAAGGATTAGGCCACTAGCCGCTGTAGTCACTGACCTTTAACATAAGGAGTTCAGGGTGGAGATTAGGAATGAGGCTCTCTGTGTTCTGGGAAAAACTGGCAAAACAGTCTTTCCGATAGTTAGATATTTTCAGGAGAAGATTTTATGAGCCTAATTCTTTTATCTTCGCATATCTAGGAAAACACTAAAATCATTAACAGTGACATCTGCTCCTCATGACCAGCCACAGGCCTCTGCCAAAATGTGTGTTTGACTGCATGTCCCCCCCTGCCCCTTCACTAAAATCATCTATAATACTGACCTTGTCCCAACACCTCTTTGGAGAGGTTCCTCAGAGCTATCTGAGATGCTGTCTCCCGGGGTATAGTCCTCATTTTGCCCCCAAAGAACTTAACTCACACCTCTCACGTTGTGCTTTTTGTTTTTTTTCAGTTGACAGTGATTCCTTTCATCATCCAAGGCACAAATGCTCATTCATTCAAGAAATAGGGGGTTTCCCTGGTGGCGCAGTGGTTGAGAGTCCGCCTGCCGATACAGGGGACACGGGTTTGTGCCCCGGTCCGGGAAGATCCCACATGCCGTGGAGTGGCTGGGTCCATGAGCCATGGCCGCTGAGCCTGCGTGTCCGGAGCCTGTGCTCTGCAGCAGGAGGGGCCACAACAGTGAGAGGCCTGCGTACCACAAAAAAAAAAAAAAAGAAAGAAAAGAAATATGTACTGAGGGACTACCATGTGCAGTGGCTTTGCTGAGCAGGGACTGGGACATGCAGAGGAAGGAACCCTCCAGGATGGTGCTATTAGGTGGGATACCCATCTGTAAACAGATCTTTACAGTGCAGGGTGCCACACACTATCACGGAGGTATGGACAGTGAGAAGCATCCCACCTTAGGGTCAGTGAAGCTCCCCAAGACGGAGCAGGAGGGATGACTAGGAACAAGTGACAAAGATGGGAGTGTACGCGCCTAAGGAAGGGAAGCGCAAGTGCCAAGGCTCAAGAGAACCTGTCGCCTTCCAGGAATTGTGCTTTCTTAGAAAGGCTGGAGCGCAGGTGTAAGGAAAGAGAGTAGCTCTTGAAGTGATCAGCTTTGTGAAAAGCTGTAAAAAATTTACATTTTTTTGGTTGACAGGCGTTCGGAGTTCCTTCCTTTGCTTTTCATGGTATTTGAAAAAGGCGGTGGTTTCAAACTCCCCTCTTTCCAAAAACAATGCAGTGAATGACATTGTCTGCTACTAGCATCCATCCCCCTTCCTTCCTAACAGACCACATTTCCTCGTTCTTCACACAGGTCCACTCCTATCCCGCATGACTCTGGAGATGCTTATTCATCAGTAGGTTCAGGGGTGGATGCTGGTTAGTCTACAGAGATTGGTGAACTAGCAATGGTCCTGCTACCTGTTTTTGTAAATAACATTTATATGAAAACAGCCACACCCATCATTTCCTATGGCTGCTTTTGTGATACAACAACAGAGTTGAGTTACAGAGACTGTATGGCTGGCAAAATCTAAAATATTTACTGCCTGATCCTTTACGGAAGAAGTTTGCTGACCCCTGGTCTAAGCCAATCAGAGCATTGAATTCCCCTGGCAGATGGTATTGTTCCAGAGGTGGGCTTGTTGCTTACATTAGACCATCAGATTAAAGAGAAGAATTCATATTTCAAGCTTATAACAATGATTCCCTCACTGCTCTCAGATGGTGCCTCAGCTGCTGCTAATAACCATCTTATAACAATGAGCTGTTCTAGACACAGCAAAACCAAGAGATGGAAAGTCTGGGTCGCTGATAATGCTGTTGAGCTATTAAAATCAAGCAACCCTGAAGTCTGCCCTATCTCTGGACTTAGTGTCATGTGAGATGATACATTTCCTTATTATTTAAGCCAGTTTGAGTAAGGCTGTCTCTTCCTTGGAAGTAATAGCATCCATCATTGCTATATGAGTAATGCCATCTTGTTCAAAGACCAGACTCACAAGAAGCTATGATACCTAAAGCATTGTCACAAACCCAGAATAAAACAAAAGAGACAGTGATAAGAATCAGCACCATCATGAATCCACACATGTTGGCTGCAGGGAGAGTCAAGAGGTGGCCACACACCCTTACCCACAGTTGACTGAAATTTTTTGAAAAATAAAGCTCCCAAGTCAATTAACTCAAGATGGTTTTCAAAGAATAACAGATTCGATAAAGGAAATTGGAAACTGGGGGAGTGGGGAGGTACTACCAGAACAAGTCCCTTTGACTTCAGAAAAAGTGACAGGTTACTGCCTAAAAGGAAGGAGAAACAAGAAACAGAAATGAAACAAAACCAAAAGCTCATGCCAGTTAATATAGAAGCAAGAGCTCCCTACAAAGCAGCTTGCAGTAGCCCCAGGGATGACACTATTTATGTTAGATGCTCACATTTCATGCTTATATAAAAAATGGTCTTGACATACCAAGAATAGAATTAGTTACGTCCAATCTACTCTGTTTAATAAGGCAAAGAAGATCAAAGTCTCTTTTTTATTCCCAAGATTTTTGACCCTCCTCAAAAAAGTTTTCTCTTAATAACAAATTGACAATTCAATGACATGGGAAGCACACCCTCTTCCTAAAATGCTAGATCAAAGGAATCTTTGCAAGAAGAGTCCCACTTCAAGACACCTCTTCACTGGTTCCTGGACCAGAGGATTGGACTTTTCTAACTATCAAACTCTGAGTCAATTATAGATTTTTCCCAGAAAGTAAGGCTGAGGTATAGAATCACATTTTTGATTTGCAGGGTGGGAGTGGGAGTGCAGTGTGGTGAGCAAAGCAAATGCATTGGAGTCAGGTGGACCTGAGTCCAAATCCTAGTTCTACCTCCAAACTAGCTATGTAGGCCTCTCTTTCCGAATACATAAGACAGGAATAATGGTACACAGCTTGCATGGATGCTGTGAGACCTCAATTACATGTAATATATCATAAAGTATTAGCACACCATCTGACATATATTAGGCCTCCATTTATGGGAGCTATCATTATCTATTATTGTTGCTGTAGTTCCAGGTATTCCAAAATATTCTATTTGATAAGTGAAGTTGCTATAGTGTTACCGAGTCCAAGCTCACTCTGCTTGCCCCACCACAGGCCAATGAATCGGGAGATGAAGTGCTGAGGCAAGGAATACGACTTGATTCAGAAAGCCGGCAGACGGAGAAGATGGCAGACTAGTGTCTCTAAAGAGCCATCTTATTGGGGTTTCGATGCCAGTTTCTTTTATAGAACAGAGAGGGGGAGGAGATGAGGAAGTAAAGTAAAAAGGCCATAAGTTTTGCAAATATCCCCTGGAATGGCCGGCCTCGGGGAGAGGATGTGTTAATTTCTTCTTTCTTGTAACCATCCACAGGTGGACAGGGTCCGGATGTTTCCCTGAACAAAGGCACTTTGGTTTAACCTTCAGGCAGAGGGGAAGGGTTCCCCGAGGCAGGCCATTATGTACAGACAGTATCCTTTCAGTGAACAAAAGCAATGGGAAGCAAAGGTTAAAGTAAAAGAAACAGATCCAACATGTAGTCAGATTTGGCTCTTCCACTTTACAACAGGGCAGTCTCAAGCTGGAGATGGAACAGCCCATCTGCCTCATTTAAGTCTTCAGTGACCTCCTGGAGAGCAGAGTGCGCCAAAGTGCTGTGACTGAGAGTTGAGTCCTCCATGTCGAGATTCTCCAGTGAGGATTCTGAGTCCTCCAGTGTCAAAAATAATGATGTAACAGCAGTTTATTCAGGAACAAGAATTCCATGACATCCTATTCATGGATTGGGAATGATTGCAAGTGGTCATTGGATCCAGCAACCCACTGCCACTTCCAAGGTGTCAGAGTTCAGCTGGGGTCATCAGTTGAATTTAAAAAGTGCAGAGAGAGAGGGGCTTCCCTGGTGGCGCAGTGGTTGAGAGTCCGCCTGCCAATGCAGGAGACACAGGTTCATGCCCCGGTCTGGGAAGATCCCACATGCCGCAGAGTGGCTGGGCCCGTGAGCCATGGCCACTGAGCCTGAGCGTCCGGAGCCTGTGCTCCGCAATGGGAGAGGCCACAACAGTGAGAGGCCCGCGTACCGCAAAAAAAAAAAAAAAAAAAGTGCAGTGAGAGGCTGAGGCAGTTGATGTGGTCAGTCTAGCCTCTAACATGCCCTGGAGGGATCCAAACTATTCAACAGTGACTAGCACTTAACAGAGGTGTGTGGAAATTAATTATGACTTCTGGAGACTAGGAAGTCCAAGATCAAAGTACTGGCTAATTCCTGGTGTGAGCCCTCTTCCTGATTTGCAGAAGGCCATCTTCTCACTGTGTCCTCACATGGTGCGGAGGGAGCAACCTCTCTCTCTTCTTCTTATAAAGCCACTAACCCCATCATTAGGGTCCCACCCCCACCTTATCTAAGTCTAATGACCTCCCAAAGGGCCCATCTCCAAATACCATCACACTGGGGGTCAGGGCTTCAACATGTGAATGGGGGAGGGTGCCTTACTGGGTCCCTAGTATGACCCTTAGAGAGTTCATCACCTAAACAGTTCCACAGTTCTCTAAGTCATAAATAGCTGCTGGAAGTGAGACTGGTCAGACTTCCCCCAAATTTGTTTTTTAGCCATGATTAAGTGTGAAACATTTCATCTCAGCTAGGAGAACATGGGGAAAATCAGCTCTGTATGAGTAAGAGTTCTCTAATACAGACACTTCGTGACATTCCTCTCTCCTGAAGAACACTTAGAAATTACACGAGGGCAGAAGGTCACAGAGAAGTGAAGGGAGGATGGAAAATTGGCCTATGTCACCCAGAACTCAAGCATCCAAAGAGTTCTGTTCTCTCGCTCCTTAGCCTGAGCTGAGCTCTGGAGCCAACTGCACTCCAAACGAGACACACACAGTTTTGATTACCAGACATGATATGTGCTAGGAGGAAATAAACCTCTAATTTGTAAGAGAAACAATTAGGGGAGGGGAAGAGATTGAAAACATTGGTCTGCACTGAGTGATCTCCTTGAGCCTAAGGGGAATTACCTCTGGAGTAATTTAGTGAGAAGGCCTGAGCTGGTGCAGGGGCCAAAGAGCTGATCTCTGCAGTGGTTGAAAAAAACAAAACAGAACAAAACAAAACAGCTCTGGCAAGATCAAGCATCCATCTCTTGGTACCTGAGAGCAAAGCAGAGAAAGAGAATCCCCAGCAGAAGGTGGAAGCAGAGAAAGTCTTAAAATATGTAGGACTGATTTGGTTACCTCTTGGGAGGTGCAGAGGAAGAGAGAGGAAGTGAAATCACATTTCTCGAGGGCTAACTGGAATATAAGGTCTTAGAAAGAAGGGGGCCTGCCTATCTTGTTCACCAGTGTGTTCCCAGCTTCTATCATAGGCCCTGACATGCAATAGACACTCACTCACTATTTGTTGAAAGAGGGACAGATATGGCACAGAGTCCATTATATAGTGGCATCCAGTAACTACTTTTGAAAGAATCAATTAGTTAATGAATACCTACTGTATGCCAGGCATTGTCTCATTCTTTCATTCAATTTACAAATATTTTACTGTGTGAGCTCCTATCATTTGCCAGACACTCTGCTGGATGCTGTGAATTCAAAAAAGAAAAGAGACAGTTCCTGCCTTCAAAGAGCTTACAGTCTTGGGGACATGGACCCACAGGCAATGGCGATGCAATATATAATGACCACAGGCTATATCAGAGTGCAGGCAAAAGTAGATGAGGTCTTAATCTTCCTGGGAGAGTCAAGGCAGTCTTCACAGAGGAGGCAGCCTTGGAACTGAGACTTAAGATGCATGGAGAATCTCAGACATTTCAGGCAATGAGGTTGGTGTGAGAGAAAATGATAAGTCCATCCTTGGGGGAGAATAAATTCTGTGGGGCAAGTAAGTGGGAGAGTGAATGGAGAAAGGAAAGAAAGGAGGCTTCAGCCTAATTGATTATAAAGGGTCTGGTATTTCATTTAAAGCAGCTTGAACTCACCCATTGGTTTAATGCTCTGCTGTCTTGAAATTCTCAATAATTTTATTTTTCTTACTTTATTTTATTTTTAAAATTGAAGTACAGTTGATGTACAATATTATGTAAGTCACAGGTGTACAATATAGTGATTCACAATTTTTAAAGGTTATACTCCATTTATAGTTATTATGAAATATTGGTTATATTCCCTGTGCTGTACAATGTATCTTTGTAGCTTACCTTATACATAGTAGTTTGTACCTCTTAATTCCCTACCCCGATGTTGCTCCTCCCCCCTTCCCTCTCCCCACTGGTAACCGCTAAGTTGTTCTCTGTATCTGTGAGTCTGTTTCTTTTTTTTGTTATATTCACTAGTTTGTTGTATTTTTTAGATTCCACATATAAGTGATATATATGGTATTTGTCTTTCTCTGTCTGACTTGTTTCACTTAGCATAATACCCTCTAAATCTATCCGTGTTGTTACAAATGGCAAAATTTCATTCTTTTTTATGGCTGAGTAGTATTCCATTGTAAATGTATATGCCACATCTTCTTTGTCCATTCACCTGTTGATGGAAATAATTTTATCTTTGAACTTGTGTTTTGTAAGTAAAGGCCAATAAGACAATGGAGCATACACACAAGCAGAGGAGGTATACGCAAGGTGCACATCTGCATTACCTGCTGCTTCATTCATGTGTAGTGTCTGTGACGCTCCATGAGCACAGAATTCCAGTGGGCCTACTACATGTGGGAGTTTAGTGACTCAGAGCTAGTACAAGGTAAGCATATTATGGAAGGCATCAGCACCCACTGAGTTTTGATAGACTATGTGCATTTTAAGAAGTGAGAGAAAACAGTTCAGCTAGTTTTGTACAATGGGCTATAAAAAACAAATTGTATCATTTCAGTGATTCCTCATATGAGTTAAACACTCACATTTGCATTTAAAATGGGCATTGAACAATATAAAGATGAACAGTAAAGTTCACGCTAATCATTTCATTCGAATTTTTCTTTCCTTAGGACATTAAGTGATAAATAAAAATATCATGACATGTTGAGAGACAGACTGCCAAAAAAGGGAAGAAACTTTATATTTTAGTAAACTTAATGGCACTTTTCCCTTGCTTCCTGAACATTTTGCACCAGGCTCCACAAAGTATGTAGCTGGCCTTGGTGGAGAGCCATTAAAAAAATCCTGAGCAGGGAAGAAACATGACAAGACTATTACTTTAGAAAAATAACTCTCAGCAGAGTGTGGAAGTTAATATAGAGGGAGGCACAACGAGGAGAAAGAAGATCCCTTATCACGGTCACACTGGCAAAGGATGGTACGGTCTGTGCTAGGGCAGGGCAGGGGGATGGGGAGAAATGGGTAGAAGTGTGAGGAATTCATGGGCAGAGTTCTAGGGCTGGATAAGTCATTCCATGGGGGAGAGGAAGATAGCTTGACTCCAGACTTCTGGCTTCAGCCCCTGGGTGAAGTCATTCACTGAGACGTGGAATAGAAGAAAGAGCGAGTATGGGATGGTGAGGGAGGAGGGATGGGTTGAAGAGGAAGGGTGGTCTGGGGGGAGAAGGGATAGCCTCTTCATGCCTGGATCTATGCAGTACTTCTCCCTCTGCCTTCTTTCATCTCAGCTAGGAGAACATGGGGAAAATCAGCTCTGTATGAGTAAGAGTTCTCTAATACAGAGACTTCGTGACATTCCTCTCTCCGGAAGAACACTTAGAAATTACACGAGGGCAGAAGAATATATTTCCCTGTGCTATACAGTAGGTCCTTGTTTTTTATTTTATATACAGTGGTGTGTATCTGTTAATCCCAAACTTCTAATTTATCCTTCCCCTCCCCTTTCCCCTGTGGTAACCATAAGTTTGTTTCCTATGTCTGTCAGCCTGTTTCTGTTTTGTAAATAAGTTGATTTGTATCATTTTTTTTAGATTCCACATATAAGTTATATCATAATAATTGTCTTTGTCTGACTTACTTCACTTAGTATGATAATCTCTAGGTCCATCCATGTTGCTGCAAATGACATTATTTCATTCTTTTTTTTTACAGCTGAGTAATATTCCATTATATATAATTCCAGTCCCAGGCGTGGGATTACTGGATCATGTGGTAAATATTTTTAGCTTTTTGAGGAACCTCTATAGTGTTTTCCATATTGGCTGCACCAATTTACATTCCCACCAACAGTGTAGGAGGGTTACCTTTTCTCCACACCCTCTCCAGCATTTATTATTTGTAGACTTCTTAAAAAATAAATTTATTTTACTTTTGGCTGCATTGGGTCTTCGTTGCTGCGCACGGGCTTTCTCTAGTTGCGGCGCGCAGCTCGAGAATGTGGGCTCAGTGATTGTGGCACACAGGCTTAGTTGCTCCGTGGCACGTGGGTTCTTCCCGGACCAGGGATTGAACCCGTGTCCCCTGCACTGGCAGGCGGATTCTTAACCACTGCACCACCAGGGAAGCCCTATTTGTAGACTTTTTGAGGATGGCCATTCTGACTGGTGTGAGGTGGCACATACTCTTCTTTATAGAACTTTCTCTTCCTTCTATTCTATTAACCTAAACGTAGCCTAAAGAGAATCTTTTCTGACTAACTCATTCTAGGGAATTGTGGCAGAAACCATTGTCTCCAAATTATTACTCCCTTCTCTTTTCTTTCAATAACAGAACCCCTGAATTTTTAAAAATTTTTATTTATTTTTATTGAGATAGAATGCACATATCATAAAACTCAGTGTTTTAAAGTATACAACTCAATATTTTTAGTAGATTCACAAGGTTGTGCAACCCTCATCACTATCTAATTCCAAATTATTTCATTACCCCCCAAATAAACCCCATGGCCATTAGCAGTTGCTCCCCATTCTCTCCTCCCTCCCTCCTCTCTGGCAGCCATTAATCTATTTTCTATCTGTATGGATTTTCCTATTCTGGACATTTCCTATAGTTGGAATCTTATATTAGGTGATCTTTAGTGTCTGGCTTCTTTTATTTAGTATGTTTTTAAGGTTCATTCACAATTGTAGCATGCATAAGTACTTCATTCCTTTTTATTGGCAAATAATATTCCATAGTATGGGTATACCATAATACCATATTTTGTTTATCCATCTATAGTTGATGGACATTTGGGTTGTTTCCCACTTTTTGGCTATTATGAATAATGCTACCCTGAACATACATGTACAAGTTTTTGTGTGGACAGATGTTTTCAAATCTCTTGGGTTTACACTAGGAGGGAGTTGCTGGGTCATATGATAACTTTAACGTTTTGAAGAGCTGCCAAGCTATTTTCCACAGTGGCTGTGCCATTTTACATTCCCACCAGCAGTATATGAGGAGAATCCTTGGTTTTTAGCTGGGCATACTAAGCCTGGGAAAAGGTCAATTTTCCAGCTTCCCTTTTAGCTATATATGGCCGCACAACTAAGTTCTGGCTTATAGGATGGGAGGTAAGCAGAAGTGGTATGTGCAGTTTCTGGTTGAAACATGTCCTCTGTCGCTTTCTCCAACCTTCTGGTTTGGAAGGTCGACTTAATGACTGGAAGGCCAGCAGCCATCTTGGGCCATGGAGTGACTTTGGGAAGGAAAGCCAGAGGACAGGATAGAAGGAATCTGTGACTGACACCATGGAAGGCCATGCTACCCCCTTGGGCTTTTTAAATATGGAGGAGACATAAACTTCTATGGTGCTTGACACTATTATCTTTTTCTTATTAGTTACAGCCAAATCTAACCCTAACTGATACCGTTACTGAATTCCTTCACTCACTGAGCAAATTTTCATTGAAAGTCAATTAAAAGCCAGGTCCTGAGCTTGGTGTTAAAGAAATAAAGATGTATGAAATAAGGACTGAGAAAATAGAAGCAATCAGAAAAGAACTCCTTCAGCCTCCTCCATTTCATCCACCAACCTACTGTCTCATGTATCAGCCTGAATGCACTGTCCCTGCTTCCATCATGTGTGACTTGTATCCCACTCCTTTTTGTCTACTCAAGGACTTTCATCCTGCAATTGTCCCTTCACCCTCCTGTATCTTCAATTTTCCTCCCTACTCTATTGGATTATCCTCATCAGTGTACAAATAATCTAAGAAAAACAGTCTTCTCACCCCTCAGTTTCTCCCAGACTTTTATGTTTTCTTTAAGCAAACTGGAGTTAGGTTTCTGTCAGTCGCAACTGAAAAAATCCTGATTAATACAGGACACATGGATAGGTACCTATGGAAACAGCCAGTGTACTTTTCCCCATTCGTCTTCAATGGGTAAAAAGAGTATAGCTGCATAGAGTTCATCCTTCCTCTCCGCAGAGGACATGGCAACTCTAAATTGTTCATTTGTGTACTTTCTTGTCGCCAACCTCACAGCTGTCCAGGGATTTCAGATATAGTTATGTGGATGTTTGAAATCCACCCTCACAATAGTTTAATAGGAACCAATATTTTTAATGAAACATTTTTTAAAATTTCTCGTGTTTACATGAAAATTCCTCTTACATAGTTTTGCACAGATTATCTGTTGAAGAGGAGAATACTTGGCTTCAGAATTTAAATGAGGGTCATAATAAAGACAGTAAAATGAGTGAGAGATACAGTGCTTAACATCGAGCATATATTTTTTATTTTTTTTTAAAAATTTATTATATTTTAAAAATATATTTATATATTTAAATGAATGAATAATTGGATGAATATTTATTTATATATATAAATTTATATTTATATAAATAAATAAATGAATAATATTTATAAATTATATTTATTTATATATAAATATACATTTATTTATATATTATTTAATATATTTATTAAATGGATGAATTAATGGACGAAATTAATTAAATTAACAGTTTGCAAATTGTTGTATTCCCAGAATTGGTTTTGTAACTTAGTTGGTTTGAATTTGGGATGCATTTTCCCAAGGAAACAATTTTATAAATGGTACTTAAGTGCCAAGAAATCCCACTAAGGCTGTTTAGCCAATAGTGTAGCAATAAAATGTAGAAAAGTAATGGCATTGTGTGAGAATGCGGTTTAAACAATTTGGAATACTGGTGATTGAGGAAAAGTAACTTTAATTAGGAGATGAGGTGGTGCATGAAAAATGTGGTAATTCCGAAGGGGACTTCTGAGACCTTTCAAGTGTTCTGGAGGGTACTATCTCCTTTTTTTTTTTTAAGAAGATGTTGGGGGTAGGAGTTTATTAATTAATTAATTTATTTTTGCTGTTTTGAGTCTTCGTTTCTGTGCGAGGGCTTTCTCTAGTTGTGGCAAGCGGGGGCCACTCTTCATCGCGGTGCGCAGGCCTCTCACTATCGCGGCATCTCTTGTTGCGGAGCACAGGCTCCACACGCGCAGGCTCAGTAGTTGTGGCTCACGGGCCTAGTTGCTCCGCGGCATGTGGGATACTCCCAGGCCAGGGCTCGAACCTGTGTCCCCTGCATTAGCAGGCAGATTCTCAACCACTGTGCCACCAGGGAAGCCCTACTGTTTCCTTTTTACATCTATTTTCAAATAAAAATGCATGCATTTCTCTCCCTTGGCACAGCCTTATACTATTCTTATCAGCATGATCATTATTGTTTTCTTGGTAGGCAATTAACAAATGTTGAGTTTCCAGTTGGATGGAAGGGTAGGAACAAAGCAAGATGGAAGGTCGAGGGAAATTTCTCTTAAGTAATTGGAAAAGAATTGGAAGAAATGAACATGTCATAAACAGCAAACTTGTATTTCTTATTATGTGTCTCAGTATTCAGAATAGAAGGAAGGTGACACAGAGAGGCTTACTATTTATACAGGAAGTAAGACCCACACGTAGAAAGAAAAAGCACTACTGGGTAAGTCATTTTGGATGACAATCAAGGCGATGCCTGTTCAGTGATCTTTGGGGCCAGGAAGGGAGCAGGAAGTGCTTGAGTCTGACCTTGTGCAAGAGGATTTCAGTGAGAAAAGAGTTGGGAGAGTATATGAGGTGAAATTAACTGAATGGTACTTGATAGAAAATACAGAAAACGGGGCTTCCCTGGTGGCGCAGTGGTTGAGAGTCCGCCTGCCGATGCAGGGGACACGGGTTCGTGCCCCGGTCCAGGAGGATCCCACATGCCGCGCAGCGGCTGGGCCCGTGGACCATGGCCGCTGAGCCTGCGCGTCCGGAGCCTGTGCTCCGCGACGGGAGAGGCCACGGCAGTGAGGGGCCCGCATATCGCAAAAAAAAATAAAATAAAATAAAATACAGAAAAAGGATGAAACACGGTGTGAGCATGATTCTACCAAAGAAGAAGAAAGAATATGGTGGGGAAAGGATGCTGGATGATTTCCCCATGGAGCCTACACGATGGCTCAGGAAAGGTTAGTGCTGATCTAGAGCCAGACAGGGAATAATGAATGGCCTTGGAGTTTTCAAGTGATCAGGCAGCATGTGATACTTTCAGAGGTGTTGGCAATTCAGATTGTGCCTTAATATACCTAAGTGTTTCTATAAAACACAGAATTTGTATTATTTTACCATATTCTGACCGTTTTTGTTTGTTTTTGGTTGCGTGTCCTATTACGCAAATCTTACAGATTCCTAAAGAAGGAGATTTTGAAACCCTTACCTTTGGTATTAAAAGATGTCAAGTACTCCCCCTTCCCTCCTTCTCTCCTTTCTTTAGCTTTCTTTCGTTAACTGACTCTGACCAAATCACTTCATTCTTTGGGTCCCTGATTATTATTATTATTTAATCTCTAAATGACAACACTGAACTAGATTATCTATCCCTTCCACTTCTAAAAACTTGATTATGAAACTTTCCAAAATGACAAAACACAGCAAGCGACGAGGACGAGCCCTAATCATATTGGCCAAATTAAATAGCTGTGGTTTCCCAAAAAGTTACTTCTAAATATCACAGATGATTCAGTTACCCCCTTTTTTTCCCCTAGAACTAGTAGATCTGTCTGCTCTCAGAGCTGTTACGAGGGCACTGAGATTTACGTAGAAAAAGTGGTGCGGGAAGCGCGGGATTTTCACACAGCATTTCACAGATTTTCAAATCAGCAAAACTGTTAGCTCCTATCTCCTTGACTCAAAAAATCTGGATAGCCACAAGTAGATAAAACCTTATCTTTCCGCTCTTGAGTTCCCCCTCCTGGGCTTTAGATGCATTGACCGGCATAAGATTCGGCCCCTTAACTGCTGAGCCTAACACCCCAGGCGTTCACTTGGCGCCTGGCTGACCCGTGGGGGTCTGAGGTTTCCCGCGAGAGGTGGGCGCGGGGGGAAAGCGGGGCCGCCACACTTCCGGTGTCCGGGTCGGGCGCTCGCCACACTTCCTGTTGATCCGGCTCCGCTGAGGGCCGGGCGGAGAGGAGGGCCGGCGGGCGGGCGGCGGTCACTCACTGGCCAGGCGTGGGCGCACGCGGGGCCGCACTGAGTGCAGAACGTCGTCCGCCTCGTCGCCTGAGCCTCGAGCACTCTCGGCCGCCGCGTCACCTGCCCTCCGTGCTTTCGTCCGGCCCTCGGCCCCGCTGCGCGGCACCATGCCCGCCGTGGACAAGCTCCTGCTAGAGGAGGCGTTGCAGGACAGCCCCCAGGTACCTCCCGCCGCCCGGGTCCCCCTCGCCCTAGGGCTTGAGGCCGAGGAGGCCCTACCAGCCCCGGGGTGGAGGCTGGGAGTACGCCGGGCCCCCTCGGGGGCGAAGAGGGGGCGGGCCCGGCCCTGTGTCTTGAGTCCGGGATGCTCCGGGAGCCGGCATCCCTCAGAAAGGGCTGGAGACGTCGGGAAAGCCCCCCGCGGCCGGAGTCTTTGTGTCCCGACCCCTTTCCAAACTCAGCTGAAACCGAGGCTGCTCGGCCTAGGCTTGGGCTCCACCAAGTGCCCCGGGCAAATAATCTTTTTTTTGCCTCAGCTTTGTCGTAAGATAGGAATAATTGTACCTGCCTCCTAGAGTTGTTAGAATTAAATAAGGAAATGCCTGTCAGGTTGTTCGCGGGCAATGTCTGGTACAAAATAAGAAGTCAGTCTTACTTATTATTACTACTACTGATATGATGGGACCTGGTGGATTTAGGACCGGAGTGGGATGTAGAGAGCCTAGACCTCTTCCCCAGCGGTGCCAGACCTCCCTTTGGCCCTGTTTTCCCATTCGTGAAGAGGAAATTACAATACCTGCCCTATTTGCCGCACAGGGGAACTTCATTAGCGCACCCGAGATGAGAATCAAGCCCTTTGAGCTCTGTAGATGAAAGCTGGTGTGCAAATGTAGTAAATGAGTGCAGAATGACATTACTTCATAAGTCAGTGCACCTTTCCCCAGGGAACCTTTGTTCTTCTTCATTAACATTTCCCCAGCTTCATATCTGCCCTAGAGGCTCTGCATCCTTGGGTTATTTCAATGCCTCTCTTTATTCCCTAGTATCTCAACTCTTGAAAAATTAGAGTAAGAGTAACCTCTTTTCCTTTCACCGTTTCTCATCCCTTTGTGCTTCCTTTCCATTTTCTTCTTAGTGAATTGTGCCTCCCCGGGATGATCCTTTGATGGACTTACCTACACCCACTCTGCATCTCTCCAGTTCAGAATTAGTAGTCAAAAGGACTGTGTGCTTAGTTGCCTTGTGCCCATTTCTTTGTGATCTTCTTACATAGGCAAGTAAGAAAGTGTAAGCAAGCTGTGATTTTTTTTTTTTTTAATTGTTATCCGCTGGTCTGATTGACTTCTCAAAGGCCTCTCTGAAGCCTCTAAACTTCTGGCATTTTAATGGGATCAAAACCCTGGGTAGAAGTCATTTTGTCCATCCTCACACCTGTTGCGTGCGATCTGGAGATAATATTGTGGAATTTCTAATGATATCATTTTGAACAGGGGTTTCCACTTGCTTTGTAGTTGGAGAAACTGAGGTGCAAAGATATATTGCTTTCCTAACTGGACATGGTGATGGCTGAGCCAGGTTAAAGCAGTGGCACTAACTGATTCTCCATGTTGCCCTCACCGAGGAGTTGCATTTGGAATTTTTGGCTCTCACATCAGTGAATAGGCACTGGTTCTGAGTTGTTTATAGGATGTGCTCAGCAGTGAGGTAGGAGACGGTGGACTGGCAAACGAGTCAGGTCACTTGAGTCCTAATTGTGGCTCTAACACTAACTTATCATTTGATTTGGGCAAGTCACTCATGCTCATCCTGTGACTGGCTGGGTTTTCTCATCTGCAGAATGAGGGCCACGGAGCAGATAATATTTAAGGGGCTTACAAGTCTAACATATCTGCATGATTTATAGCTGAGCTTGCATGAGGAAGAAGAGGTTAAGAGGCATTGTCATTCCTATTTAATGTTCCTCTTTATGTAGGGAATTTGTCATTGCTTTTGAGACGTGGGTGTCACCCTGTGAGGGTTCTCGGTGAGGTTTGAATGGAAGCAAACTTCCAGGAAGGTCTTTGATAACCATCAAAACATATTTAGCTCTCTTGTATGGGGTATGTGCCTAATGCGGCTTTACTGCCAAGGAGATTCATAGACTTGTAACTGGAAGGAATCTAATCCAACTCCTTAGTTTTATCTGTAAAGAATAAAAGCAATAGCAAACACCTGTGTCATACATGCATTTTTATGTGCCAGGCCCTGTTCTCAGTGCTTTACATATGTTAACTTAGCTAATCCTTTCAACAGTCTTTTGAAGTAGGTACTGTATTAAAATTACCAAGGAGCTGAGAAGTTAAATAACTTGCTCCCAAGATTATACATTATCAAGTGGCAGAGCCGGGATTGGAACTCAGGCAGTCTGCCTATGTTGTTCAAGTTAGCCCAGCTACCTAGCACCTGGCTTTTCTGTCATCAGTGACCTAAAATGTTTCACTAAAAGGAAGTGATCTTAAGAAACCATCTATTGTTTCCTCTTGTTTTATGTAGAGTATTTATGAGGGTTGCTCCAGTAACCTGGTTGCACAGGATTCATTAAATGAACACAAAAGCTTTTATATTTGAGCTCAGTGACCCAAGAAGAGCTGAATAGCAGTTGACTGACCTTATACACATCTATTCATGCCCTTTTAAGTTCACAGTGCTGCACAGTGTATTATAAGACAAGTCTTTGTGCGTACATGTATTATTTCTGGTTACCTCTGGTGTATGAAAGATGAAATGTTTTAGGGATTAAGCTACTTGTCTCCACTGCTGTTTGCGAGCCTCTGCTCCTCGCTAGGTGCTGCTAGATGCTGGGAATGTAATGACAAATAAGATAAGACCTTCCCTCCGCTGGTTCACAGTCTGTTCTGGGAGACAGATAAGGAAAGCAGCAGTTGCAGTACTGTGTGAATGCTGCTGTGATAGGAACACAAATGCTGCTTTGAGCTGCTGCAGCTCACACCTCTCCAGGGGCTTATTCTCTTTCCTGTAAGTAGTGTGCTTTTGAGATAAAGTGTAGCACTGTTGCTTGCTGTTTTGTTACGATATTTGTTTGTTTCCTTTGCAGTTGGCACAGCTGAAGCACAGAGAATTTAAAGATTAAGTTCTGAGATTATTCAGTGAGAGGTCCAGCTGGGAAACCAGGCCTTTTTTAACTCAAGCAGGATGCCTCAAAACATTACCTAGTGGTTTTGTCTTCATTGTGGAGGGCTTTTGTCCTGCTGTACTCTTTGTTTATGATACATTTTCCTTTCAGTAGGCTTGGTTCTACTGAGACATTTCTCTCCCTCTCCCACACTATGGGAATAAGAGTTTTAATTGTTTTTACCTTAAAATATATATATGTGTATAATATTTATACTTACATATGATAAATATTAAAACATTTAAAATATATTTAAATATATATAAAATATACACGTGTGTGTGCGTGTGTATATTTTACAATCACAGCTGTTAAAATTGTGCCATTATATAACTAGATGCTATTCTTAGGAGTGAAAAATGTCTAGGACTAGTTTATTAGATGACACCCAGTTTCTTTATTCTAAGATAGAGGGTAATGTGGAGCTAAGGCTAAGGTGTTTGGTTTCGTTTTTCTGTCCATGCATACTCTTGAGAGTGTAGGGTAGTAGAAAAAGGACGGAATTTAAATCTTGATTCTGCAGGTTACTCAAACTCAACCGCTTGTGTTTCAACATGGGTAAAATTAGAATAAAAATAGTTGCTTAATTCTTATGAAGAATAAATAACATATGTAAAGTATCTTCATGCCTGCATATTATAGTAACTCCATAAATGATTGCTGTTATTGTCTTTATAAGTGATATGCACCAGTCTTTCGGATTTTTTTGTGGAACTTTCGAGCAACTGGTATACCTGCCTGGTCCTTGGTCTTATTCCTTCATTAGGTCTCAGAACATTCCTGTTCTTCCAAATATAAGTTTAAGCAGATGCGGAGCTGATAAATGTGGATATTAAAACAGTGTCTGAGATAGCTGGGCATATTTTTTTTCAAGGACGATCATGACCTAGTTAGAAAGGGAAGACGGGAGTGTTTTTGTCAGTTCCAATGGATGTCATGGTAAACATGTTCAGAATATAAAGAAAAAAAAACTTGTGATGTAGTTTTGGCAGTTATCACAGGTGAGAGCATGACAGTAGGATGACCCAAGAGAAGTCAGCTCCAAGCAGTCAGCATCCTGCCTCCAGACAGGATGGTGGGCTGTGGGCCAAAGAGCATGCCCACTGATGAGACCCACCTTTGCTAGGTGGTGGATGCAGCCTCCTGCGGTGGAGAAAGCATGGCCACTGGTACCAGCCAGACCTGGGTTTACATCGCAACCCTGCTGCTTCCCAGCTGTGGGAGGTTGAGCAAGTTTCTTAACCTTGATGAGCCTCAGTTTCATCATCTCTAAAATGGGATTAATGTAACTGTGGGGTCTACCTCATAAAATTGTCGGAAGGATTAAATGAAGTAATATTTAGTGCTCAGCACAGTGTCGGACACATAGGAAGTACAGAGTAAATGGTAGTTTTAGTTTTCTTTCTACTCTCTTTATGGAGGACATTTATACAAGCCCTCTCTTTTCATCCTGTGGCTCATTTTCCATTCTATGTATTTTATTTCTAAGAGTATTAAAAACAATAAATAGGACCCAATTAAATGGACATCAGTAGTATTTAAAAAATTAAATATCCTCAATCCAGTTGTATCACTCTTTTTCATTCTCTTAGATATACTGTTATAGCAAAGAAAGGAACGAGAATCATCATAAACATTGAAGGACTTCTCCAGCATTGGCACCACAAATACCAAAAGATTCTCTCCTATTAGATGACATTTATAGATAACTGTGTAGATAATAGTGTTGCTTTAGTGTTGAAATGAAATCGTAACATGTGAAACCCTTAGTGTCCAACATGTTATAAGCAAAGTTCATTAGCGTCATCTGCTATCACTGTGTATTAGGCACTGGTAGGCACTTTATGTAATTCATTACCTCTAGTGTTCCCTGCAAATTAGTGTTAGAGCCTAAATTTGGACACAGGATTGACACGGTCCCAAGGGGATCCCAGATCTTTTGAGAGGCCCCAGTAGACTGTAAGCTCCTGGAGAACAGAGTTGGTTCTGATCACCTTTGAATCTCAGATCCCAACACAACGTTTCATCAAATATTGGATGAAGGCAGAAGTATATACATGAATGAATGTAGAGTGATAGACCAATCACTGTAGGTTCTCAAAACGTCTTTTAACAGTCTTTGTTTTTCAAGTAGTGTATTTTAAAGAGATGTAATGAAGAATTCTAAACCAATGTTTTTCACCTACTCATTGACATCCATTAATGGATTATGAGATCCAGTGGGTCACATCCATGATTTTTGTTTTGTTTGTTCTGATCCTTCTGTTGATAAGAATTGGTACTGAAGAGAGTACATTGGTCTGAGAGGAGGTATTTTTAGCCTTAAAGACCTCGGGCAAAACCAGGATAAGCATGTACTACTGTGAAGTCCACCAGAGTTTGTCAACAAAATCAAAGGTAGAATGATTCAAACGTCGGGGTTCCTCTTCCAGTTTATTGGGGGTGCTTTTGGGTCAGTTATTATTCTCTTACCTGAGATAGGTTAGAAAAAGAAAGAAGGAATTGAAATTCATTTGCAGGAAAATAACGAACCTTAATGGATTGTTCTTTGTAAGGTGCCTTTGGTATCATCTCATTAAAGACATTTCTATAGCTTACTCTCCATTCTATGCCTAATGGGTTATTTTCTGAAATATAGATCCCATTATCACTAATGTAGTATTTTAAATTCCCACTGTGCTGGACACATTAACAAAAGTCCCTTGAATAGATATGGTCTCTTATACTTGATACTTCTTTAGGCACCGTCCAATATATAAATATTTCTTTAGTGCTCAGCGTATCAGGCACTACGCATGAAAATGAGAGGAAATACCTTTCATCTAAGACATTGCTCAGCTGCTCTCGAAGCACTGAGTAGTCTTCCCAAAGGAACTGAGCTAGCATTCTTAAGTTGCTATTTGAGTTTTATGCCCAGAGCTTCCACTGGTGGGCCCATGGTACATGAAATTTCCTGGTCATGAGTTTGAAAATTGGTTGAATAGAATATGACGAAAGACATGGAGCCTGACTGTAGTATCTTAAGTGGAAAGAATGACACACCCCTGCAAGACTTCCAGGATTGCAGAAAACCAGACAGATGGTTAACTGCTGTGATGATGCAGTGCTGGGTGACCACACCCCAGGTATACAGACAGGCCAGACATTGAGTTCAGTTTATGGGCTTGAAGGGAGAGACTGCCCTTTTTAACACTTATTTTATTGGATGGACTTTACTGGTACTTAGGTAGAGGCTAACGTCGAGACAGATAATAGCCCTTGAGTCTTCTTAACCCTTTAAAAATTGGCTTTCTTTCCCTGGCCCCAGTACTCAAACTGTATTCAGTTTGCCTTCGCAATGTAGTCTAAAGGATTAGAAAAGAAGTTCTGAATTAAAGCTCTAGGAATCAGCTTATATTAGTATTAGCAATAAAAAAGTAAAGCCAGACAACAGACATCTTCCCTCCCCATATCTCTGTGTGCGTGTGTTTGTTTTACCTCCATTGTAACTTCTCCACTTAGAAATAAAATTGACCTCTTTTCTTGCAGACTCGCTCTTTACTGAGTGTATTTGAAGAAGATGCTGGCACTCTCACGGATTATACCAACCAGCTGCTCCAGGCGATGCAACGCGTCTATGGAGCCCAGGTATCCTCCTGCCCCCTCACCTGGAGAGGAACAGAGTGGGAGCCCTCTGCCCACCTTGAACTTCTCTCAGGAGGTTGAGAGATTTGAGTCAGAACACCACCATTTAAACTTTTGAAATAAAATCACAATTGTTTTTCTCTTCTGTTCACCTCAAAAAACTGAGGACAGTTCATTTTCACAGGTTAAGAAATAGGGTAATTTTTCTGTAACTAGTAGACCCAGTAGAAAGGTACCACATAACTGCTTTTTAATTTTTAAAAAAATTCTACTCCAAAGGGAAACATTTGAGTCTCCTCTTCCTACTTGTGAATGAGTGGGTTCAGTATTCTAAGGCATGGCTCTTTGTCTTTCTCATAAATGGTCAGTCTTAGATGTCAGTGCAGGCGAGTAGAGATGTTTTTTCAAGGGCTTCCTCTGAAAAGACTTGAGTCACAGTTCTGGAACTGTTGGGTGGCTTCTTTGTTTTGAGGAACAAATATCTCTGCCTTGCAAAACCATGGAAAATAAATTGCTGAGTAGCAAAAGTGGATCTTTTTAAGATCAAGAAATGCCCATGTATGTTACTTTCTAAGAGAAAACTTGTGAGCTACTTAAAAATAAAATTTGTTATGTTACACATCAAAATATTATGGCAACCGATACTTTTCATTATTGATTCCTTGCCGACTTAAGCCTGTATCTGTTTATATGTTCCTTTTTCTCATTGACGATCTCTAAATAAATACCACATTCAGTGTATAATAATAATATAATATATCAATAATCATGTATACTCATTTATTTTACATAGCTCTTAATATTCATATATAATCATTTATTATTATCATGGTTTTATTAATCATTCATTCATATCCTATATGGGGAAAAATCTCAGCTCTTGCCATTAGGGAGCTTACAACTGGGTTGGGAGACAGACAAAAATAATTACCAAAGAGTGTTAGAGGTGCTAGGAGAGAAGGGTCACCTAACCTGGAGGAATTGTGCTGGGCACCCAAAAGGAGGTGATTATGATAGTTGAGACTTACTGAATACTTCATAGGTTCCAGGTGCAGTTTCAGGGGCTTTTACATGTAATCATTTCACTTCAGTTCCCTAACAACTCTGAGGTGGGTGTTGTTATTATATCTTCATTTTATAGGTCAGGAGATTTAAGGATTCTGATGATGAATGACTTTCCAATTCCACCCCATTAATACATGGTAGAGCAAGTCAGCCTGAAGCCAAAGCCCAAACAATTAACTGCTAAGCGTAAGGGTGGTAGTCTGAGCTAGGGAAGCGGCAGTGGAATTGGGAAGAAGTGGATTGGTGACTGATTCTATGTGAAGGGCTTGGATGGGTGAAGGATGAATCAAGAATGATGCCCACGTCTTTGACTTCAATAACAGGGTGCATAGTTGGGAGAATACAGGAAGAGGAGCAGGGTGTGTGTGTGTGTGTGTGTGTGTGTGTGTGTGTGTGTGTGGCAGTGGCAGGAATGGCAGGGATGTCAATCTTAATTCTTCCCTTTTTTTTTTTTTTGGTCGCACCATGGCTTGCAGGATCTTAGTTCCCTGACCAGGGATTGAACCTGGGCCCTTGGCAGTGAAAGTGCAGAGTCCTAATCACTGAACCGGCAGGGAATTCCCCTTAATTCTTTCTTGAGAGGCTGATTTTGAGGTGTCCATGGGACATAAGAGTGGGGAAAGAGATCTCGTTGAAAGTTCAGGTCCAGAGTTCAGGCTGGAGATAGATATTTGCAAACTACTGTATTATAGAAGTGTAACTTGATTAATTGGAACTAATTTTAACAACCAAAAGAATCATGTGCACATTTGTGATTTTGCTCGTTTGTTTAGGTAAAACATTTAAAAACTGGGACATACTTTGTCGATTTTTTAAAAGCCCTATTTATTTCTATTACATGTTTTTGTATTTTTCCCTAACTATTCAAAATTTAAGAGAACAGAAAATTTTTTACTGAGCTTATACCTGCTCTTTAGTAGTTTGAATGTTGTTATCAAATGATTTTTCTCATGTTTAAGAGTCCCAAGACTTACGGACTGTGACTCCACCACTCCCAAGAGTCTCTGTTCTGCCTTTCCATGTCTGTCAGAATCATTTACTTGGAGATGTCCAGATGCTCTTTTATGCGTTTTTTTCTTTTGAGCCAGAAAACTGCATTTTGCCAAAATTAAGTGGGTCTTGCATTCCAAGAGGCTGTAACCAGCTTTTACTTCACATCACATGATCATCACATGGGTTACTGGCAGAAGCCCTTCCTTCTGCCTCGGCATTTCCTGCAGCAGAAGCTAGCAAGAATGTCTGGCTAGTGCTGCCAACTCAGTGACAGATACAAGCAGTGGTCAGTGGCATTCAGATAGGCTGGGTCAGGGTCAGTTGTTTTTCAGGTTTATTTGAACATGTTTTGTTTTGTTTCTTTTCAATTAAATTAAAAAGAAAACTTTCTAACTCCTCTTTGATCAGTTTGTTTATATGTATGAGGGTGGGAAGAAAGAGAAAGAAAGAGTTACCAATGTTTTCATTCAACTTTTTCCCCCAAAGTTATGTTTTCCTGCTTTTATTTAACATTCTTCCTTAAATATTTTACACCTAGTTGTGTTAAATTGCATTAATAGAGTTTTATAATTTCATTTTTAAAAACAGAGGCACTTAGTAAGATGTTATTTTTCATTATTATATTTTTTAAACCAGATTTATGCTGCTGATAAATGATAAATATTCATAAAAGATACTTAAAATCAGGCCACGTGGTAAGTTTCTGGATTCTGATATAGTGAATAGTATTTGGACCTTAGTTTTAGAAAGAGGAAGAGTTAAAAAAAACTAGAGGAAAGTTCTGTGAACAAACAGTTTTGCTGATTTTGGCTAGTTTGGGGGAGATTTTAAATTTTATTTGGCTTAAGCAGTAGAATGAAGCTATAGGCTATAAGCTGTTTTCAGCATTTTACAGCAGTCCCTGGTCACATCTGGTCTCCTAATTGTCAGATGTGCCTTTGCACATGGGGGAACTGAGTACTCCATCATGGGTCATCTGAATGAAGGAAGCCGTACACACTTCTCATGCAGCAAGAGACGGGTTACTTAGAAAGCTCTGCTATCTTTCAAACTATTGACTAAATTTAAAACTTCTATAGTGTCTGAATAGATGCATGGGTATACTTATGCAGTAAAATCTGCTCAAATTTTGCATTTAATACATTTGGTATACTTGTTTTGATTCTGTATGTCTACCGTGATTTTGTTTCTTTCCTAATGAGGTTAAAATTTTAAAAAATCTTTTCGAAATGGATTTTTTAGGGTCTTACAATGAAATTTACTTACGTAAATTTCTTACTTCTCCTCTCAGACATTGTATTGAGAGAAAGGGAAGGTCAAATGATGTTCCTAGCAGTATTAGTGAAACCTGGCATCTCCTGGAACCTGTCTTTCTCCTCCAAAAGATGACAAGCCTCTGTAGTTGGTGCCTTCAGTCTGGATGGAATTTTTTGTTTGTTTTGTTGATTTTTTTTTTTTAAGTACATTTTGGATGGAATTTTTCGAAGTGAGAACCATGGTTCAGACTCTCTCACTTCCTTTCAGCAAAGCAGGCCTACACAAACACAGTCTCATCTCTGCAGCTGCTCTGAACCAGACCTTTGGGAGTGCAGAACTCCTGATCCTAAAATGTAAAAGCCCACATTGGAGTTGGGAGTAGTATCTTTTCAAACTGGGGTGAGACCGTGGGAGGGGATAGGAGTAAAATACCTTGAAGGGAAGATATGCATACATTTGGTATTATAAAGAAGAAAATATTTTTCTTTAGAAATGATAATATATATAGATATCAAGCTAAGTGAGTTAATGTTCCTCTTGGGAAACAGAGTAGTGGGCATCCAGGAGTGTGAGCTTGTGATAGGGGAGAGAGAAGGATTTGGGAGGCAGACAGGATCAGAACTGTATATTTTAATAATAAAAATATTATTAGGCACATAAACATACCACACACTAGGCAAGGCACCGCCTGTGTATAATCTCATTTAGCTTTCACAATAAAGGAGAGGTATTATTATATAAAAGAGGCTATGTAACTCGCCTGTGGTCACACAGCTGATGAGTGGCAGGAACAGAATTTGAACTCAGGTCTTTGACTCCAAAACCTGCACTGTCACTCTGAACCCCTGTGCTGTACTCTTTCGACATACTGGTCTCTAGAAATGGCAGCAGAGGCTAAGGAAGTGGGAGTCTTCAAAGGTTGTTCTTGTCACCACAGAACACCCACACTTATCAGCCTAACAGCTTTGTAGTGTGTTATGGGTGGGAGCCAGCTCCTTTTTGTATCCCAGAGTAACTTCCCTTGTTTAATTGGTTTTTATCCATAATGGTTTCAATCAGTGCATTTTAACAGCTCTCAAAAACAGTCAAATTGAGGTTTCTGTGACAGGGACAGAGAAATATGTGTGTAGTTTAAGGCATTCGGGAGTAGAGAGCCCCTGAGTGGTTTCTGGAAGCACCTTCAAAGACCTGAGTTTTTGCACTTGATTTGCATGTGGGATCTACAGCCTTCCCTCATTCTGGCATTGAAGGCTTTCAGATTAGTATGGAAGATTATTCTGGGCCAGGCTCATTCATTAGGTATGAGGTTAAGTATGTGACCTTAGATGCATCAGATCTGAGTTCCAGTCTCGACTTGGCCACTTGCTGTGTGACCTTGGGCAAGTCACGTGATTGCCTGAGTTTCCTTGTTGGTTAAACAGAGGCCATAATAATACCCACCTCATAGGTTGTTATTAGAACTAATACCTGTAAAGTATAAGATCAGTCCCTGGCACGAAGTGCTCACTGTTAACATAACCAGCTTCTAAGCCTTAGAATAATAGTAGTTATGATAGCACTGTACCCTGGGACTGCTACTTGGGTTAAATAGAAGCTTGGCCCTCTGATCTTGACCTTCCTGAAGGAGCAGTCTGTACATTCCTCACTTCCTCACTGCGTAGTTGATGTTTGCTCCTCAGGCACCTCAGTCTGGGCTCGATCCCCTACTGGTAGCACAGGCTGCGTAATGCCTGGTTCATAGCCTCTCTCCACCCTCCATCCCAGGTAGCGCCCGATGCTGTTAACAATGCCCCCCTCGAAACTGTCCTTCTTTGGTTCCTGTGACAGTGTCTGTCCCGAGTCTCTACCCACCATTCTTGATTGTTTTCCTTTCCTGGCGCCCTTATGCTGCCTGCCCCTTAAGTCTTGGTGTTCTCCAAAATTCCACAGGAGTCCTTCTCTGGTTAGTCTCTACTCGTTTCCTGGGCAAGGTCACTTCTTCAGCAAAGCCTGGCCATTCAGAATCTATTTCTAGCCCTCGTCTCTAGGTCCTTATTCCAAACGACCTTTGCCTATTGTCACTGTGGAGAGTGAGTTTTCAGCTCTTACCTGGGCTATTGCAGCACCGTCTTCAGCAGTCTTCCTGTCGTCAGGGGCTTGTTTTCCCCTTCAATCCATCCTTTACTCTCGAGCTACCACATGCAAACCTCCCTTCCCTCCCTGTCTTCACCTGCTTCTGTGGCTCCCTGTAACCACAGGCAGAGGTAAAAACTCCTCATCAAGGCACGCAAAGCTCTTCATGAGCTGAGTTTCAGCCTACTCTAGCTTCGTCTTTGGCTGTTCCAGAATGTGCCAGGCCCTCTGCACATCTCGAGACTTTGCTATGCCCTTCCTGCTTCCAGGACTCCACATGGACCCCTTGCCCTGGCAAATGGCCTTCCCAGCAAATGGCTTTTAAGACTGATCTCAGGTCTGAGGTGTCTGACACCTTTTCTTTCTTCCTTTTCTCCCTTCGGACGAAAGCACCCTTCACCCGTGTGCCCAGATGCCCTGCACTCTTGTTGGTCAGAGCACTGAGGGACAGTGGGGGATTTTCTTTCCTCCCTGTGCACTGTGAGCTCTGAGAGCAGATTGTCTTTGTCTCCAATGGCCAGCACCTTCCGTGGCCCCGCTCAGTGTTTGATAAATAGGTGTTAAATGAAAGACTGCATCTGGGCCACCTTGACCAGACCGTCGGCACACCCCCTCTGTGCGATTTATTGTCCCTCCCAGATCTGTGTCCCCTTGTCAGCACCTTAGCTCGGTGCACTGCCATCATGGGTCATCCAGTCTAGGGTCCATTCGTCTTGGACTCCCCCTCCTTCCTCATTCACTCTAGCCTGTTGTTTTTGCCTCAGCGATACCAGGCATATCTCTGCTACTTTCTGGCTCGGGCTCAGCCTTCTTTCTCTCTCACTCGACTTCAGGTGGTCTCCTGACCCTCATGTCATCCTCTTTTTCCACCACAGCCATTCATGATTTTTCTTCTGCTCACATCTGACCTTGTCATTCTCCTGCCAAAGTTCCTTGGGGCTTCCCTGGTGCTGGCAGAATGTCAGAGTCCTCAGCAAGCACCCCCACATGGCCTGCCCCAAACACAGCTCTCCAGCCTCTGTCCTTGCTACATTCCTCGCCACTCCCTCTGTGCGCAGCCCCCCCCCAGGGGGCTCCTGACCCAGTGCGACCCCCTGACCCCAGCTTTGGGGTAGTGCTGTGATGAATCAGACTCTCAGCCACTTGGCTTTAGGTAACATTTCTGGCCAGTTGTTTAGCCTAGATCAAAGCAGTGCCTACACTGTGACTTTGACTCTAGTGGATTTCCTCTGCCCCTGCTCCTGGCCTCTCCATTCCTGCCCAGAGGCCTTTGGGTAGTTTCAGGTGACAGTTGCAGTTAGCGAGCGCTCTGTGCCACCATAAGGTAAACATTCCTTTGGCCAGAGCTCAGTTTTCCTTCCGGGTTTGTTAACCACTGGTCTTTCTGCCTTGGCGCCAGCCTTGGGAAGTTCTGATGAACATAGGATATTCTGTCAGTAAACCCTTCGTCAGGTCATCTCTTAAGGCTTCCTATGAGGTACCCAATAGCATAGATAGTAACCAGAGAGCTTTTCCAGGGTGTCGGACTCTTACTCGCAGAACTCCATTTAGAATCTACATTTTACGCCACCACTTTTGCTGGACTACAGCTAGAAAAGTATGGGATTTATGCTGTTATCTGTAGTGCCTGTGAGGCCTGCTTACTGGGTACAGTACTATTAAATACAATTTTGGACTTCGGATCAGAATAGTATGGTGTTAAGCACTTGGACTTTAGATTTTGAGTCTGACAGATCTGAGTTGAATCGTTGCCTTGCCAGTTACTAGTTGTGTAATTATAGAAAGGTATTATCCTTTCTGAACCTTTTTCTCCTCATTTGTAAAATGAGGGTAAGAATATACCCTACCTCATAAGTGCCTTGTAAGAATTAAATGTAATAATATATAAAAAGTGCTTAACAGCAATGTCAGGTCCTAAAAACGACTCAGTAAATGTTAGCAGCTATCTTTATTATTGTTACTGCTAATATTTACTCTTCACGCAAGTTCCAGTTTTGCAAGTCTTATTGAAGAGATAATTAAGCAGGCTTACCTCACAGGGTGTGTATGTATTAGGTAGAGCATTTCATAAAACCTTTGTGTACAGTAGATTAAGTGTGAGTAAGATTAAAGTTGGTCTAGTTTAAAAGACTTTTCATGTCATGTGCTCTGTATAGGAGAGGTTCATTTCTTTTCAGGGCAGATGACAGGCCATTTTGTACATGTATTGTTTGTACCCAGTGGAATCATGCTGGTAGAACAGAATCTTGCTGCCTGAAATCACACACATCTGAAATACATAGCACTTTCAGAAAGTATTTCTAGGGGAGACCCAGCAGAGTCCACTGTACACAGGAATTTTGGAAGCAGTTGTCTGTTGTGTGCGGCGCCCCTTCTTCCTCGGCCTCAGTGGAGTTGTGCACATGGCACACGAGTGCCCCCCATTGACCTGGGCACAGTCGGATGCCAGCAGCTCCCTGGCAGGTGTGTCCACTACACGTGGGGTGCTTGCCAGTACCTTCTAAAGGAGAGAAGAATTCAAGTAGCCTGTGGCACTTGCTTGTTATGAGCACGGAGGGTGGTTATCATATCTGTTGACCGGTCTCTAAAGAATACAGATATGGGGGAGTAATATTTTAGACTTAGGTAAAATAAAGAAAAGAATGGACTAGAAGAGTAGAAACTAGAAGAGTAGAATTCAATCCTTCTTGAATTTGAAGGATTGTAGCTTCATGGAGAGCCTCCTGAGGGAGCTGTGGCAGAGGACAGCTCTTTTGAGACAGTTACTGTCTAAAGCAGGATCAGTACTTTACAGCCCTTGGACTGTAAGGGACTCTTACTTTTGTAAATAAAGTTTTATTGGAACGAAACCATACTCATTTGTTCATGAATTATTTATGGCTGCTCTTGTGTTGTGACAGAGACTGTATAGCCCATAAGCCAAAAATAATTGCTATCTAGCCTTTTACAGGAGAAGTTTGTCAACTCTAGCCTAAGGCAATGGCCTTCTCAGGTCTTTTCTCTTGGCAGGACTTGGGATCTTAGAGAGTAGTGTTTAAGAGTATGGATTTTAGACAGACATGAATTCACATCCCAGCCCTGCTACTAACTAGCTGTGTGACCTTGGGCAGGTGGCCTAACATCTCTGTGCCTCCATTTCTTCTGTAAAATTGAGTTACTAATTAGAACATGCCTGACAGGGTTGTCAGAATTAAATGACATAGTTATTTGGTATCTGGCATGAATTAAGTGCTGTGTAAATGTTAGCTGCTATTGTTAGGATGATTCTGTGGGTCTGCAAATCATAGTCTACATGGGGCTGCCTGGGGAGGCAGATGGCAAGGTAACTTGAACGAATCCATCTTAAGTGCACTGCTGCTAACTCAGAGAAGAGGAGATGGGGATTTTCTGATACAGCAGGGTAACAGCTCAGTGAATGGGCTAAGACCCTTGTTCCCATGCGCCCTGATCTTCAAAACAGCACTGCTAAAGATGGTCAACTGGCTGTTTCCTGGCTGACTGCTTTATGCCGGTCCACTCTGTATTTTATTTCCCACCATTTGTGATGTTGCCTTACAGGGTTAGGAAGTATTTCTCCCCTCACACTATGATTCCAGGTATTGTTTAAAAACTTGAAATTTATATGAATCTTCTAACCTTGTTTGTTCCTTCATTCATCAAACATTTGTGGAGTGCCTGCTCTGTGCTAAGTAATGGTTGCATGCTCTTGTCTAGATCCAGGACATAGTACTTCTGGATTTGTTTGTTTGCCCTCCTGTTGGCTTTGTGACTGCCAGCTCTGGTTAGTTTTCAAAGTGGTGGCACCCCAGTAGGATGCCAAAGCCAGGAATTATCATTATGTTTGCCTGACTTTATTCTGGGAGAGAAGAGAGAGCACCACGTTTCAGGGTCTACTGATGGCTGTTTCTTGGGGCAGATGAAGGAAGTCAGGGAACAGGTTGACCAGTTATCTGCAAAGAAGGCCCAAAAAACATAGGATTAGGCTCTGATGGGTCTTGCAAAGGAGGCCCATGAAAAATAAAACAAGCTCCAGCAGAGTTCAGGCCTTACCCCTAAGGAACAGCAAACCCAGGGGAATTAGAAAGGAAGTGGAGGCCAAGGCTGGCCAGTGCCCTCCCCTTATCTGCTCCAGGTCAGACCCAGTAGCTCCCTCCCTCTCTTAGGAATACACCCTGAACTTAAAAAGAATCCTTAACTGAGCTTTAGAAACGTAAGACTGGATGTGTTGATGATGGGAGGATAGTGGTAGACAGCTGCTGTGTAGCCAGAGATCAGAGGGATAAATATGAGAAGAAGAAAGTGGACAGTATTGGCCAGTGAAAAACAGCACAAAAAGGGCCTTCCCAGGCATTGTAGCTGTGCTTCTGTGTTACCATCCATCATTACTGACCTAGTGCTGTAAGTTTGGTAGAATCTGACTGTGTCATAATGTTGCTTAAATTCCCACTGCACTTAAAGTCTGCAACTGGGCTGTGGAGCCCCGCATGCCCTTGCTCTGCCTATGTTGCCAGGCTTGTCTCATTTCCACGCCTTGTACCCCATGTTCCAGCTATGCCCTGCTTTATAGCTCTTCAGACAGGCAGGGTGCTTTTACTACATGCTTGTCCCTCCTTCTGGAAAGCTCATCCCCATGGCTAGCTCCTGGTCTTTCTCCAGGGGTCTGCTTAGAACATCTCTTCTATGGTCTTCTTGAGGACCATGCAGATCCTCCAGTCAGAGCCTCCTACTGCACGCAGTATTTCCTTTGTGGTTCTCATGCCTGTAACTATTTTTTAGTGTCTGCTTCCCCAGTAAACCCCATGAGGGCAGGGACCACGTCTTTGCTGGAGGTTTGACACGTTAGTTGTTCACTACATTTGTTTACTGACTGAATGACCAGAAGGAACGTCAGTTTATAAATGATGGGGAGGAAAAAGCAAGCTTTAACCTTTTAATTTGTTTTGGTCTTGTTTTCCAAATAATTTCTGAACAAAATATTTTATTATTTTACAGATACATATTATGTTTAAGTGGGTCTCTGAGGTGGCATTTTTCAGTGACTGTGTATGCACTGGACAAATCTTACTTGTTTTTCTCTTCTCCCTACAGAATGAAATGTGCCTGGCTACTCAACAGCTTTCTAAGCAACTGCTGGCATATGAAAAACAGGTAACTTGATATATATGTGGCATATAATGCTGTGCTTAGGACTCAAGCGGAGTTCTTATAAAGGAATTCTCTAGAGGCAACCTTTAGAGACCTTCCTTCCTTCCTTTCTTTTTTTCCATAGGCAATTTCCATTTTTTCTTTTGTCTTGCCTTTTCCTATCCACTGATAAATTCTGATGATTATCCCGAAGTCTTTATGATGTATTCTTATTAGCCTACAGAAGTAATCAACTGCCCTGAGGGTTCATATTTTCCGAGGGACTACAAGTGAATCAACACTAAGAATTCCAGGAAACAAACTGAAAGATACCGTTATATCTCAACAGAAGGGTGCTGACCGACAAAGGAGTAGCCTGGGAAGGGTTGTTGACTGCGTGGCTGGGGCAGAACAAGGGGAGAGCTCTAGTTCTCCGCAGTCAGACGCTCTGACCTGATGTGCTCTTGGGAGAAGAGAGGAAGTCGAGGTGGAGGGCAGGGTATTGTGGGGTAATGCTATGGTGCTGAATTCCCTAGCATTCAGTTGACACCTGCTGCTTTTCTTCTTTGGTGGTAGAATTTTGCTCTTGGCAAAGGCGATGAAGAAGTAATTTCTACACTCCACTATTTTTCCAAAGTGGTGGATGAGGTAAGATAGCCACATGGCAAAATTTTATTTGATTCTTTTTTGAACTTTCTTTCATCTTTATTTTGGCCCACTTTTTATTTTTAGATATCTACTTAAATATCTGAGAAGGTATCTCAACCTTATCTTCCAAGGTTCATTTCATAAAAGAGGTTGTATGCTGTTCCATTTGTTTCTGGTTTGAGGGGTAAGGCTTTGGTATATATATGAACAATAGACTGAAAGAAAGACTTCTAAGAATTCAGTTTCCTAAGGAGGGAGAATTAGTTTCTCAGGGCTGCTGTAATAAAATTACAAGTAGGTGGCCTAAAACAATAGAAGTTTATTCTCTCACAGTTCTGGAGGCCTGAAGTATGAAATCAAGTTGTTGGCAGTGCCACGTTCCCTCCAAAGTATCTAGGGGAGAATCCTTCTTTGCTTCTTCCAACATCTGGTGACTCTGGGTGTTCCTTGGCTGGTGTGCAGCATAACTCCAATCTCTGCCCCTGACTTCACATGGCCTTCTCTCCCCACGCCACCCTCGTGTTTTTTCTCTTCTGTCTGTGTCTTTTCTTCTTATAAGAGCTCTTGTCAGTGGATTTAGGGCCCACCAGGATAACCTAGGATGGTCTTTTTTTGAGATCCTTTATTGAATCTGCAAAGACCCTTTTCCCAAACATTCACATGGTGTTTGGTATAAACATATCTTTGGGGGGAGTGCGATTGAACCCACTAAAGAGAGATTTCTTACAACTATTTTTGTAGCTGTATTGTATAATACATTTGGAATATTTGTGAAAAGCAGGTATTGTTATAGAAAAAGTACATAAATCGTAATTGTAAAAAACACGAGCTCAGATGCTACTGGTGTTGGGCAGAACCCTCTGCCAAATTAGGTAGGTATGAACTGTTTCACCTTCCAAGGAGTATGTAGTACCTACAGTAGAATATCACCATAGAGAATAAGCAAAAAAGGCAATGTACAGATGCCATTTCACTGTGCAATCATTGATATGAACGTAACGCTATCTTCAGTTCATAAAATGAGAAACTAACGTTCATATGAAATTGTATAAGTTGCCTGTTCATTCATTCAACAAATCAGTTCACCGAGGCATTATTCATTCAACAAACATTTACTGACCACCTACTATTTAGCAGATGCAATTCTAGGCACCGGGGATATAGATACAAACTGTCCACTTCCTTGTGAACTTTGTCCTCTGTCCCACTGCTGTGGCTCTTTGAAGTGTGTGATAATATGGATGCATATCTATTCCAGAAGAGGAGGAGGATGAATGGAGAATGGAATTAGAGAGGAGCAGAAAGTAAATTTTTTTGAAGGTGGGGAGAAGAATTTTTCTTAATTAACAGTGAATGAATAACCCAGGGGGAGAAGCAGTAGTCTACACCCACTGAAGTTATGTGTTTTCTTGACTAGAGGAGATTTGCTCAGGAGCTGTGATTAGTTGTCAAAACCCTAAACCAGGATTTCTACTTTAAGATATTTACTCAGAGCTGTATTTTCATGGGTGGGAATGATGATTCTTTTTTTTGAATTAATTTTTTATTGAAATATAGTTGATTTACAATGTTAGTTTCTGGTGTACAGCAAAGTGATTCAGATATATGTATCTTTTTTTCATATTCTTTTCTGTTATAGTTTAGTACACGATATTGAATATAGTTCCCCGTGCTATACAGTAGGACCATGTTGTTTATCTACTTTATATATAGTAGGCTGTGTCTGCTAATCCCAAACTCCTAATTTATTCCTCCCCTCTTCCCCTTTGGAAACTATAAGTTTGCTTTCTATGTCTGTGAGTCTGTTTCTGTTTTGTTAATAAGTTCATTTGTATCATGTTTTAGATTCCATGTGTAAGTAATATCATATGATATTTGTCTTTCTCTCTCTGACTTAACTTCACTTAATATGATAATCTCCAGGTCCATCCATGTTGCTGCAGATGTCATTATTTCATTCTTTTTTATGGCTGAGTAGTAGTCCATTTTGTGTGTGTGTGTGTGTGTGTGTGTGTGTGTGTGTGTGTGTATACACACCACATCTTTATCCATTCATCTGTCAATGGACACTTAGGTTGCCTCTGTGTCTTGGCCATGTAAATAGTGCTGCTGTGAACATTGGGGTGCGTGTATCTTTTCGAATTAGAGTTTTCTGTGGATATATGCCCAGGATTGGGATTGCTAGGTCATATGGTAACTCTGTTTTTAAGTTTTTTAAGGAACCTCCATACTGATTTCTTCAGTGGCTGCACCAATTTACGTTCCCACCAATAGCGTAGGAGGGTTCCCTTTTCTCCACACCCTCTCCAGCATTTAGTGTTTGTAGACTTTTTAATGATGGCCATTCTGACCGGTGTGAGGTGATACCTCATTGTAGTTGTGATTTGCGTTTCTCTAACAATTAGCGATGTCGAGCATCTTTTCATTTGCCTATTAGCTAATGACAGTTCCTTTAGTGGGGAGTGAATCATTCCAGAAGGATGGAAGCCTAGAATTGTGATTTAAAGGCAGCGTCATGGCCTCCTGGAAGCTTAACACTGTGAGTTTTTAAACAAGCCTCTTGATGTCAAGACCTAAGCCAGTGAAAGCAGTTAACTCAGGTGGGAAGAGTGGAGTAGCTTTTGAGGTGGTTTTCTCAAAAGGTGGGCCTGCATCAGGTTGAAAATTTTTCAAGAGAAGTAACTTGACTCAGAAGTTGAAAAATCCAACTAAAAGTAGAGATTTGTGTTGCTTATATTTAATAGAATGCATTGGATTCCGGTATTCGATGTCCTAGGCATACAGAGATTTTTTATCCTTGGTGATTGTACCAAAAGCAAGGTTTCTAGATTACTTCCTTTTAGTGCATCTGAGACAGGAAATCTTTGGCATTATGGATTTCATTGCCCACTATGTGTCAGGCCCTCTGCTCTGAGTGTTTCCTATTCATGTTTTGTTTTATCGTCAAAAGAGCCATGCAAGGAAGATGCTGTTATGCCCATTTTCCGTGTGACGATCCTGAAGTGCCAAGAGGTGGTCTGTGCTCTTCGCACTCTCCTCAGCAAAGGTGCTGTGTTTGGAAGTGACTGTCCCTTACCTCTCAAAGCCCCAAGGCAAAAAGTGGGTGACACAGACCACTTGATCCTTAAGAAGCAGTAGTAGAGTAGCTAGTGCCATTCTTGTTTGCCATTCTTGAAGTGCATAACCACTGGAAAGAAAACCATTTAACCTCTCTGAGTTTTGTTTTTTTTCATCTGTAAATGGCAGTAGCAGGACAGCCCACTTAATTAGGCTGTTATAAAGGTTAAATTAAATAATTATATCAGAGCATTCGGCACAGAGCCAATTCATCTAATTAACTGTTAGTAAAAAAACAAAAACAAAAAACAGTACATTTCTTATTGAAGCTATTCAGGAAAAGTAGTTAACACATTATATCCTAATGCATGTTTTGGCATGGCTGTCTTCATGTGTTCCCCTCAGAAAAAGCTGCCATTCTTTGGCTTGATTGAAAGATAGGGAGAACATTGACTTCTTGGCCTGTCACTCCCTGGCCCGACAGGTGGTTGACCTGAAGCCAGTCTTTAAGCTTGTCAGAGCAGCCTCTGCAAGCACAACCCTGAAGGACCAGATCTGTTGCGGGGAGATCCGTGTGCAGAAGGGGGATTCGGACACGTGACTGCTCTCGCTGCTGAAAGAAAACTTTGCCACATGTTTACTCCACAAGATGACTGCTGGGTGACCTCCCCTTATATACCCAGCAGGAATCCCAGAGCACCCTCACAATATCCGGAAGTCTGGGCCTTCCACTGTGTTCATTACTGACTACCACGTGTTTAAAGTTGTGGCAGCTGTGTGAGCATGAAAGACAAACTCTGTATCCCACACGGTGTGTTGGAAAGAGCATAGATTTTGGATCCCAGTAGCCCAGGATTAAAATCCCAGGTGTGTCACTTAGTTGCTCTCTGGATTTGGAGGTTTATTTGCCCTCCTGTAAAAATGAGGATAATAAATAACACCCATCTAACAGAGTAGGTGGGAACTAAGTGGTATAAAGCACGTAAAGTGGCACACAGAAAGAGCTCAAAAGTGGTAGTGCTGATCGTGATCATTTTTATTTCTCCTAGACGATTTACAAAGACAGGATTTAGTTAAGGCCTTTAGGTAGAAGGGGAGAAAGAATCAAGGGCTGTTAAAATTATCTAGTGAGGAGGAGCACATTTGAATACAGCTTTCTTGTGCTTAGAAAGGTCTGAAACCTGGCTGAGTTATTTCTGCGGGGAACATTCTTTCTCCACGGCAGTTCCCGGGCCCCAGTGTCTGTAGTTGCAGGTTAGTAGGTTCCCAGCAGGCCTGTCTTTCAGGGGTGACTTCAGCCCCCTCTGAGAGTGAGAGCACACAGGGGCCCGGCAAAGTGCTGACCTGTGCTGCCAGCACGCCAGAGCTCTCTCCCTGTCTAGGTGGGTGTGGCTCACATCAAGAACACAGAGCCACATCTTGCACAGTCCACAAACAATAACTGTGGGCTCGGAGACTCTTAGCAAACTTAACTGATGCCCCGGTCAGCTAGAAACTTGCATTTAGTTTTTAATACCTCTTAGCTTATGTCATTTACTGCTTTATGCAGGGTATTTATTTGCTAAGGAAGTGTAACTGAGCTCTTTAACCACATGGATGTGTTCAGTGTGATCCCTCAGTGAAATAAGACAGTGTCAGTAATAGTGGGTATAATTTTCTTCAGTAGATTTCTCTTTCTTTCAGCTTAATGTTCTCCATACAGAGCTGGCTAAACAGTTGGCAGACACAATGGTTCTACCAATTATACAGTTTCGAGAAAAGGATCTTACAGGTAAAGTAACTGAGTTCAGTGCCATATACTTTAAGAATATTAATTCATTTAATAGTAATTTTTACTGCAGTTATTTCTTTAACTGTGTGGATCATTGACAAATACCCTTTTTCAGCTTTTATTAAATCTTTGCTATGTTCTTGGCTCACCTAAAGGAAGTCACAGGCCAATAAGAAAACAGACTTGGAAGCAGACAATTGTAATATTATGTGATGAGGGCAGCAGGACAGAGATGTACAAGGAATAGAAATGGCACACAGAAAGGCGTGATTACCCTTTGAGGATGAGGTGCCAGGGAAGGCTTCCCAGAGAAGAAGAAGATCTCTGAGCTGGGTTTTGATAAATAAATGTTTACCAAGTAGACAAAGACGGCAGGCTTATATTACAGGTTAGGGGACATTTGTAAAGGCATGCTGTTCTTGAGGAGCCATGAACACTTTGGAATGTAAAGTGGGAGGCTTGGAGAAGAAAGGACAGAGTGGGGACCATGCTTTATCTGTGCTAGACTCTGGGGGTACAGCTGTGAACAAGGTAGATAAGGTCCCTGTTCTGATGGAGCTCCATTTTAGTGAGTGGGAGTATCTGTGACTAGTTCAGAGAGCCTAGTTGATCTTCTGGATTAATTTTGATTCTTCAACTAAAATAAAACTTTAGAATAATTTTATATCATTTGAAATCAAGGTAGTCAAAAACTAAATATAAAGAATAAATAAGGGCTTCCCTGGTGGTGCAGTGGTTGAGAGTCCACCTGCCGATGCAGGGGACACGGGTTCGTGCCCTGGTTCGGGAAGATCCCACATGCCGTGGGGCGGCTGGGCCCGTGAGCCATGGCCGCTGAGCCTGCGCGTCCAGATCCTATGCTCCACAATGGGAGAGGCCACAACAGTGAGAGGCCCGCGTACCGCAAAAAAAAATTTAAAAAAATAAATAAATAATCTTGAAAAAACTTAGTTGATATTACAAAAGGGAATGCAGATTTTCTAGTCCTTTTGTCCTTTCTTATTTCATTGAAAATATTCATTGCATAGAGAATAAAGAATTGTATTTTCTAGAACACCAATTATAAAACATTGCAGACCAAAAAAGTCTAAACTTGAGTGCTGAAATATCTGTTGTTCAGTATAGTACTTCCTGTTTAAAAACAGGAAGTTTAAAACTTTCTTTTTAGGCAGAAAAGATGCAGTAAATGGAAGGCCAAATCTTAAATATGAAGCTTTTTTTCCCCTCACTTTGAGATCCCCTGTGATCATGTCATCTGAAGCCTATGGGGGAAATAGCAGAACTGGCATAAACTCTACCCAAGGGCAGAGTGATAGCACTAACACTTGATAAATAAAAAATAATAAATAATGTCAGCTTGTATAAAGAGAAACCTTGACTGAGCAGGGTTTTTAGTGTTTTTTAGTGTTGCTCATCTGTAATCGCATGTAAAACCCAAACTTAAATGCGGTCATGTGCTGATTATCCAGTAGTAACTGAAAGCCTCATTGAGTGCATTTTTAAAAAAGATTTTCTCTAAATGAAAACATTAGAAATATGTGGGGATATCATTTAAAAAACAAACTCCAAGTCTTTTAGAAACAAAATAATTACCCCCTAAGACTTGTGTTGTCAGATTGATGTCTTTCAGGTTTGTTTATAGGAACCTAGGATTGAGAATGCCCAGTAGTGTTATGATGTGGCCTTTGTTAGTCCAAAAGGGCTCAACTTGTGGATTAGTAGTATCAATAATATTTACTCAGGATGATGATTTTTTTTTTAAGAAAATAAAACTGTCTAGTAGTAGTAAAAGGAGAAGCTCTTAGTGTCTATGAAAAAAGTTAATCAAGGTATACTTTTCTGCTGACACCAAGACAGAAATTTTAAGTATCTGGCTTGGGTCATACCTGAGTCAGAATCAGAACCAAATTAGAATCTGGCATCCCCTCTGCTTAGTGGTGTTTTTTTGTTTGTTTTGCTTTTGTTTTTTAACATCTTTATTGGAGTATAATTACTTTACAATGGTGTGTTAGTTTCTGCTTTATAACAAAGTGAATCAGCTGTATATATACATATATCCCCATATCTCCTCCCTCTTGCATCTCCCTCCCTCCCACCCTCCCTATCCCACCCCTCTAGATGGTCACAAAGCACCAAACTGATCTCCCTGTGTTATGCAGCTGCTTCCCACTAGCTATCGATTTTACATTTGGTAGTGTATATATGTCAGTGCTACTCTCTTACTTCATCCCAGCTTACCCTTCCCCCTCCCCGTGTCCTCAAGTCCATTCTCTATGTCTGCATCTCTATTCCTGGCCTGCCCCTAGGTTCATCAGAACCATTTTTTTTTTTAAGATTCCATATATATGTGTTAGCATACGGTATTTGTTTTTCTCTTTCTGACTTAACTTCACTCTGTATGACAGACTCACTACAAATAACACAATTTCGTTTCTTTTTATGGCTGAATAATATTCCATTGTATTTATGTACCACATCTTCTTTATCCATTCATCTGTCGATGGACACTTAGGTTGCTTCCATGTCCTGGCTATTGTAAATAGAGCTGCAGTGAACATGTGGTACATGACTCTTTTTGGGTTTTTTGGGGGTTTTTTTTGCTGTACGTGGGCCTCTCACCACTGTGGCCCCTCCCGTTGTGGAGCGCAGGCTCAGCGGCCATGGCTCACGGGCCCAGCCGCTCCACAGCATGTGGGATCCTCCCGGACCCGGGGCACGAACCCACATCCCCCGCATCGGCAGGCGGACTCCCAACCATTGCGCCACCAGGGAAGCCCCAAGACTCTTTTTGAATTATGGTTTTCTCAGGGTATATGCCCAGTAGTGGGAGTGGTGTTTTATTTTACATTTTGTTGCCTTTTTCATTTACCCACCAATATAAGTACATAATCTAAGTACATAATCTAAGTACATAATCTAAGTACATAATCTAAGTACATAATCTGAATGAAGAGGATACAAGAGTTATTTAGGAAGCTATTTAAAATCGATGAGGAAGAAACTCTAAAACTGCTCCATCAGGAAGTAGAAGATGAGAAAGAAATGAAAAATTAAAGAAGAGAAAGGCAGAAAGCAGCCCCATATCAGAAAGAGTAAGAAAAATGTGAAGAGAAATTTAAAAGCTGGAGGCAGTTTTGAGACAGATCGAAAAACAATGTAGATGTGAAAATGCTTTGCTCTGTTTGACAAAGTAAAAATGGTTTGTTTTAGAATCGTAGAAAGTGTCACTTCCTTTTAAATATCTCTGTGTTTTAAAATTTTTAACCTTGGACAGTCATTGCTCTCACTAACTTTTTGTTTTTTTGGTCTTAGACTTTGTTAAGTCGTCTTTGTGCATGGTGGGTGTGGCACCCACATGGAGTAATATTTATTGGTGTTGGCTTGTTGCAAGTACAGTATACTAGATTGCTTCAGATTTCTTTCATTAAAACAAGCATCCCCAGGCACCAGGACACGAGGGTGCTGGCGGAGGTTCCCCCTTCCACGCACATACCTTTATTTTCTTGGGAAAGCACAGAGCTCCAGGTTAGCATATTTTATTTTTCTTTGCTTTAAGATGTTTCTTTTCTCTTGTTCAGAAGTAAGCACTTTAAAGGATCTTTTTGGACTCGCCAGCAATGGTAAGCATCTTCTCTGTTCTTGGTATGTGAATTTAGTATGTCTGTGGGAGGAGATGCTGAATGAATGTTCTTGCCTTTCAGCCCATCTAGGTGCTAAAATATCTCTTTATTTTTAGAGCATGACCTCTCAATGGCAAAATATAGCAGGCTTCCTAAAAAAAAGGAGAATGAAAAGGTACGAATACCTACCTTCCATTTTTCACTTCATTTACTTAAGCTCCTTTTATGTTTCCCTATTGTGAATTTGTGGCATTGAGGGTGTCCTGATGAATTCTTTTTTTTCTCCTGTACATGGATTTAAAAAAATAATATATTTATTTATTTATTTTTGGTTGCGCTGGGTCTTCGTTGCTGCGCATGGGCTTTCTCTAGTTGCGGCGAGCAGGGGCTACTCTTGGTTGTGGTGCATGGGCTTCTCATTGTGGTGGCTTCTCTTTTTGTGGAGTATGGGCTTTAGGCATACAGGCTTCAGTAATAGCAGCACGCAGGCTCAGTAGTTGTGGCTTGCGGTCTCTGGGGCACAGGCTCAGTAGTTGTGGCACACGGGCTTAGTTGCTCCGTGGCATGTGGGATCTTCCCGGACCAGGGATCGAATCTGTGTCCCCTGCATTGGCAGGCAGATTCTTAACCGCTCTGCCACCAGGGAAGTCCCTGGATTTTTAAAATATTTATTCCAAATCTCATAAGTAGACTTCTTCTCTGTTCTAGCTTTTTTCAAACTGGTTTATTAAATGTCAACTTGGAACCATTGTAAAATGATAATCACATAATGATTTTAACTTAAGCTTGATAGCTCATATGGTTATCTGACTCACATATACTTGGGCACTTGAACTCCTTGCCCTGAATGTTGACTCTGATTTTTTAACTCATGCTCTCTAGCTTTTTAGCTGCTATAGATAATATCGAATATTTTCAGGCATATAGCTTTTACTTCTGTTCCATGATTTCCTGGGAGTACAATCTTATGAGTGAACCAAAATATTTATGGCTTCGAATGCACGCTGCCATATTGTTTTCCTAAAGGATTGTAGCTCTTTGTAGTGCTACCAGCAGAAAGTATTGTCTTCACCCCAGTGCAGCCTCACAAACGCTGAGATGCCATTAATTTGGTATTTTTAATTTGGAATTTTAAAAACTTGAGGTGGAATCTCATCTGTTTTTTATTTGTCACAAAAATTGTTCTAATGAATAAACAAACATGTTTTGAAGTTGCATGCTCTTACAGAATTGCCACTTGCTTTGGACAACTTGATGTTTGTTTTCCTTTCCCCTTTTAACCAGGTGAAGACTGAAATTGTAAAGGAGGTGGCAGCTGCCCGGCGGAAACAGCATCTTTCATCCCTTCAGTACTACTGTGCTCTCAACGCGCTGCAGTACAGAAAGCGAGTGGCCATGATGGAGCCCATGCTAGGCTTTACCCACGGACAGGTAGGATGATCCCTTTCCCTGAGGCATCAGACCTAAGCCAGCTGTGGAGAACAGCATGGCGTTCTGCTGACGTAGCCCTTAGGGGATACTGAAGCATCATCAGAGAAAGAAACACAGGTGCACAGCCTCCCTAGAAATTTCTGAGATTCAGCACTTGGAGAGCTTCCAGAGGGGCTGGGTCATCATTAGTTGGACTTACTAGGCTATACGTGCAGGAAATGATGGCTTTGATCTCAAGACTCCTGTGGGGAGGAGCTGGCATGACCCTTTGTGTCGGATTCAGATGAAAGCCAGGCCTGGTCCAGTTTCCTGAGAAGCAGCTGACTCCCAGGTTGGTGGAGCTAGGCCTACAACCCAGGACTCCGCACGATCCTTTGCTGCTTGGTGTGGTAAGGGTCACCCTCAGCTGGGCTGTTCTTTAAAGATACGTTGCTGAGGTTATTGCTGGCACCTGGGCATCTGGGGCGTGGGGAAATGTTGCCATTGCCTGATGAAGTCTCTGTAGAATATTTATCTGGCTTCTTCCTCCCATTTCGTGGGCTACTGAACGTTTGTTTGCAGGGAGGCTCCAGTTTGGGGATGGGCCCTTGACCGTGCGGCACTAGCCCTCACCCTCCATCCCTGCCCTGCTTTAGCCCCACTTAGGTTGACTCCAAAACCTCACTTGGGCATGTGAGAAACACAGCTGGGAACCTTCTCTCAGTTGACAATCTAGGAACAGAAAGGAATGTGAGGAAGCAAAATGTTGAGAAGAAAAAAAGCAACTTAAAAAAACCCACATGTGAGCATCTATTTTTTTAAATACATTTTAAAAATACATATATTTCAAAAGAATACAGTATCAGTTTCATTCAGGGAAAAGGAGAACAAGAGAGGATCTTTAAACATCTAAGCTCAGCTGTCTGTCTTCTTCATACGGTTATTTTATTGTTGAGTGATAGGGACACTAAGGTCAGCTTGGTGTCTTTAGAGGTAGTATTTAACTAGAGCAATAAAATCTTTCTGTGTCAACTGAGTAAAGCTGGATTAAACCAAAAACTAGCGCTGTGCAGCTGTGGGCTTCAGTCCTCAGCAAATCCTTGGGAGCTTCCTCCGCTTCCTCATAATGGGCACTGTGTCCACACGTGTATACTCGCTCACTCTCTGTCACCCTCCCCTCTCCTGTTGCACCTGTGTCCCTGCCAATGTCTTTGCTTTGTTAGAGAATGCCAGAACTCCTTTGCTGTCTCTGATTAATACCTCCTTTCACATGTGTCCTCCCTGATTGACATTTCTTGCCTTTGAAGCAGTAATTCCTGCTCAGTTGGAGACCCGGAGTCAGGGAGGGACCTGGACTCAGCATCTCAGAAGGATGAACTGCTCCAGGCCTGATGGATCAGTGCTTGGGGAGCTTGGTTGTTTAGAGGAGGGTCTTCACAAGTCCTAAAGGATGGGTTTGATACTGGCCGGCTTCACTCGCTTCCATGGCCAAGGACTCCACCACTTCTCCCAGCCTGGACACAGTGGGGAGGACAAGACATTGGGTGCATTAGCTCCAGTGTAGCCCCCGTGCCTAGGAAGTCAGAACAGAGCACACCGTCACTGCTGGGTGGTGGCAGCGTCATTTTTGAGGACCGAGGATGGCATGTTTCATTTTTCATATGAAAAGTATGCAGATTTCAAGACAGAAGACCAAATAAAAATCTCACCCTGCAGACTTTTTCATCCTGATGAAAACTATAGTTCCTTCCTAAAGACCAGGTTGTTGTCTGACACCATGAATCTTTGGGATGATTCTAAAGCATTTGCTGTCCTACTGCCTCATCAGGCCTCTTTAACCAATGCCCATTGAGCATCTCCTTTGTCAGTTGATGGTCATATGACCATAGTACTTCCTACTGTTCACAAAGGGCCATGAACTTAGGTCTTTGGATGATGTTGCACTGAACGAGACTTCTCAGCACCACCCACCTTAGTGGAGGTGGTTTGACTCCATTTCTTCCTTCCGTGGCCCTCATTGAAGAGGTTTCCAGTTAGACCATGATTCATTCCTCAGGCCTTCATACAAACTGAGGTTTTGTTATCTGTGTACAGGTTCATGAGAACACAAAAATGAACTCTAGTGTCATATTTACAGGGTAAGTACTACATAATGTGGCTGTAGAAGCCAGTGTCGTATCCCTTCCTTCATCCGTTCATTCATCAGGTTTTTTTTAGGGATTGCATGAGCCCCTGCCCTAGGCATTTACAGAGTAGTAGAGGAGCTAAGACATGGACTTAGAGTATAAATTCCAAGGAGTTCAGGGAGGGGAAGGAGAGAAAAAGCCACCTTGGTGTTGTACACTTAGAAATGTAGAATGCTTGTTTAACAGACCTTGATATTCAACATTTCAGGGACTCAGGATGGCATTTACAGTGTTGATCTCTGTATGGTTCAAAGATCATGGGGCCAGAACATCTCCCTGCAGGTATACCTTGCATTAGGATAATCATGATCATCGTGTTTCTGTACTGTGAAAACTAAGTACCTTGGTGTACATACCTCCCCAGGGCGTCTGGGGAGCAGGTGTAAGGAGTCAGACTGTGCTGATGACACCTACTAGCCTTCTAGAGGTGAGAGGTCGATCTCCATGCCCACCACCCAGGGCCAGGGCTGCTTCCAGATCAGAATGCTGGGGAGCAGCAGGGGCCTTGTCCCCCATGTCCAGCACCTGTGCAGCCCTGCTGTGTCCTTCTCATACACAGTCACTTTGAAGTTGATGTCTGGGTTGGAAGAGCCTTTTAAGGATCTTCTGCCCGGTCTTCCCTCTGCAAGATCGCCCAAACCACCATCCACACAGCCTGTGTTCAGAGCCACGCATGGCTCGATGAGCAGGGGCAGTCGGTGGTGGCCTTCCCTTCACTGAGAGCCGCACGCTGCTTGTCTGCTCCTTGCTGGTGCTGTGCATGTCATTGGTCACCAGTTTAGCCCCTGGAGATGCAAAGGTGAACAAGACCTAATCCTTGCCCTCAAGAAACCGGTTACTGTCTAGAATTGACACAGGAAAAAGGCTGCTGCTGATAATATCAAAATAGTCATCAGTAGTAATTATGGATGAGGTGGTCTGTACCAAGCACTTATATTATCCCTGGTCGCTACTGCCTTGCAGCAAGGTAGGAGGCTTCATCCTCCTCCCTCTACAGATACACCAGGGGCTTTGGGAGTCAATCTCAGCCAGTGAGGTGGGGCTCAGCAGAGAGGCAGCAAGTGCGCGAGGAGGGGCCAGCCAGTGTCTGCTGCCCCTGTGCTGTTAGTCTCACATGTCATGAATTCATCGATCACCTTTCTTAGACAATTTTCAGAATATCATAATTATATCTTTCAGATTAACTTTTTTAAGAAGGGAGCAGAGATGTTTTCCCAAAGTATGGACAGCTTCTTAGCCTCCGTTGCAGACATGGTTCAAAGGTAATGCTGCGCTCCGGTTTGCATCTCGTGTGCCTTTTGCCTCTCCTGCTGAATCAGTCTCTCTGGGAGGTGGGGGGAGGGCCCCAGAGAGCCCCCTGCCCCCTCCACTCCATGAATGCTCAGAACAGCGCCCTCCTCTTAGCTGCTGCTCTTTGTGTGGTTGAAAAGTCATGATTTCTGCAGTTCTTGACCCGTGTGGAGCCAGAGTCCTATCTACTACATTAAAAGACTAAATAAAAGATTATAATGTCCACAGGAGTACTTTCCCATTAAGTCCAAGTTCCTATTCTTAGGATCTCCTTTTGTTAATATTCACATTTCACATGCTATAAGCCTATGAGTCCAGTTTAGAAGAGATGCTTGCTTTTTTCTTTGAGAGCTAATGGGGTTAGCGGCCGGAAGTGCTGTAACTTTTCAGGAAACTTAACATCACATTGATTTATAATAGATAAATAAGGCCTTAAGCCTTTTTTTGAATTAATTTAACAAACTGCAGTTCAGCCTTGCAAATGTTTATTTTTAACAAATACAGTGTCATCTCTGCAGACTGTCCTGCCCACGTTTAATTAAGGCTGGGGCTGCCCTGAGTCTTCTTGCTTCCTGTCATCAGCGTCTGCGGTAGTGAGCTCGCGGGAGGCGCCCAGGCGCTGCCAGCACCAGGCTTACTTCATTAACAGCGCAGACGTGTGGTTCCTTGAGTACTCCGCATGATTCCTGGAGTATAGAAATAATGTCTCTCTGTATATACGTGTGTAGTTGATAGGTAAATATACAAAACAAGTATAAGTATAGGATTTTGTGTGGAAAAATGAAGAGAAAGTTGTTCATTTTCTTGAGGATGTTGCATTTCAAAATACCTTAAGGAGGCCAAGCAGTAAATTTATTTAGACAGAAGTTTCCGTAAAATGCTGAAGATAGAGAATGAATCCCAAGGAAGACCAGTGCTGAGCATCATACAGGCACGAGGGGAGAGTTGTGGTTTAGGAAAGCATATATTCCTTCCTGAAAGTCCCTGGGCTGTTTTCTTCCTGATCGTTGGATGCAGGTTAGATTTATAATTATGCTAGAAGGCAATTTGTGAAATCCGAGCTCAGTTTCCTGCCTTTTAATTTGTTAGCCCCTGGAGGGTTAGGAGAAAGTGAGAGAAGGGAGCCTATTAAATTGTCATTTAAAAACCCTCTCTCCCTTGTCTCTCACTGTCTTTCTCTTACCTTCCTTAACTCTCAGAATCCCATGGTTTTTGTTTCTGAGAGAACTACCTGTGCTTCAAATTTTTTTCATGTACTAGATTTTTTTATTAACTGGTGGCAGGACATTCATGCCCATTTCCGAGATGCTGCAGTGTGTATCTTTCCACACATCCTGCAGCCTGTGTCCTCTCTCCTTGTCAGTGTCTCTCTGAGCCGTTACTAGGCCACCAAAGTGCAGCACCAGCTGTTCCCACAGTTTTGTGACTGGCGTTGAAAGCCCCGGCCACACAGCCTGCTCCCGAGGGCCGGGTCTAGTTCTGTGAGTCGTGCTTCTGCTGCCTGACCAGGCACATCTTGTTACAGGGGCAGCAGGCAGAGCTCCCAGTGGAACCTGGGAGCACGGGAACCTCCTGGTTCAAACGGCTGAAGCATTCAGCTAAGAATTCTAGTTTTCTTATCCCTTACGTTGTATCCTGGTGAGTAGATAAGTATTGCTGCGCCTGTGCCACTAGGAGGGGTCTTGCTGCCACATTGCTGGGCATCAGCAGCCAGCCAGCCCGAGTGGCCAAGGAACAGCGTCTAGTGGTGGCTCTGGGCTCTGCAGTCCTTCCCCGGGAGGTGGATGCCTGGTCTCACTGCGTCAGGGTCAGAATCCAGCCTAAACCCAGATGGGTGGCATTTCACACCACCCCACAGTGCCAGGGGCTTTTCTTTCAGTCCCTACTTCACAGTGATACACTTCAGGCTTTTTTCTTGGCTCCTTCTCTCTCTCTCTCTCACACACACACACACACACACACACACACACACACACGCTTTGTTTTTAATTAAATGAAACATGATTTAAAATAAAAATCTTCGAAGGGAACAGTTGAAGGGAGTCACTTTTCTACCCTGTTCTTTGAGTTCTGGGAGGCTTGGATTAGCTCAGAGTTTTTTGTTTTTTTGTTTTTTTTGTGGTACGCGGGCCTCTCCCTGCTGTGGCCTCTCCTGTTGGCGGAGCACAGGCTCCGGACGCGCAGGCTCGGCGGCCATGGCTCACGGGCCCAGCCGCTCCACGGCATGTGGGATCTTCCCGGACCGGGGCACGAACCCGCGTCCCCTGCATCGGCAGGCGGACTCTCAACCACTGCGCCACCAGGGAAGCCCTAGCTCAGTTTTTGAGCCTCCCTGTATGGGTCGGGGAGCAGAGGGGGGACAGTTACTAAAAACTCCCTGGAGTTGTGTGCATGATGTCACGTTGGTTCACATGAGGGCTTTTCTGGGGGAGACAATCCTTACCTTTCATCAGATCTTCAAAGAGGCTTCTTACAAAAGCTGAAGGACCTAAGCGGTTCTGTATACTTCTGGCTCCCTCCGTCCACTTCTGTACAGCTTAACTTCTTTTTTCTCATTCCATTCTCAGCCTTGGCAATGACAACCCCGTTAAACTAATGAAGTTTGTTGGTGGAGCCCCAGATCGTTCCATTCAAACATCAAAGTAGCCAAAATTAACTTGGACTGACGGCTTGCCTTAGGGTTGCATTAAACAGGATACAGGTGGTATACACTGTGAACCTCTAAGAGGAGCATCTGGAACACACAAGCCCAATCTCCCTGACCTACAGAATGCTTTTGAAAGGAAGTGCTGAGGAGCTCACTCTGTAAAACGCTAGCCCCTAGGGTTCCTCCCGATTTCAACATCGGAATTCAGTCCTACCTCCTTTACACAGTGGAGAAGTGGAACAACGCCTCTAGAGTTTGTTTTCTCGGATGGAGGGCCCATTTTGGCAGACTGTGTTTAGGACTGTCACCCAGGCTGTCACCCCTGGGTGGGGTAGCTGTTGAGGCCTCACGTTATGGGGAGAAAGCTAAAGCTTCCAGCTTTTCCACGCCTCAGACCATGTGCAGACGGGCCGGCCAGCCTGCACCGTCTCAGGGCAGTTGTGTGGCTCTCATATAAGGAAAAGCATTGCTCTTGGCTTTGCTGTTGCGCCTTGGTACCACCTCCTGGTCACTTTCCGGTCTGCAGTGGCCGTCCCCACCATTCCTGCCTAAACCGGGGGGTGGGGGCCACGAATGACTGCCGTTTCCTTCTTGCCTTTCTGGCTCTTTCACAGGCTGCCAGCACATGCGGCTCCTGAGGATGGGTTCATCTTCTAAAACTTGCATCGACAAGTCTGAGCCTGGATACCACTGTGTCAACAGAGAAATTATTTAGCTGGGTTCAGGCATCGTCCAGTGGTATTCGTTATGCTCTGTTTGAAAACAACAGTCATATAAACAATTTGGTAGCACAGACCGGAGTCCCTGTGATCTCCAGCTTTCAGAGCCTCAGAGGTGGAGTGTCGTGCCCCCCTGTGTGAGGCAGGAAGCCATGGGGAGGCTCCACCATCTGCTGTGACAAGTGACTGACCGGACACCTTCTGTCTCAAGCATCCAGGTGGAACTGGAAGCGGAAGCGGAGAAGATGCAGGCATCCCAGCAAGAATTACTTTCTCTTGAGGAAGCTGTTTACACTCCAGATTTCGATGTGGCTGCACCCCAGATCAACAGGAACCTCATCCAGAAGGCTGGTTACCTTAACCTTAGAAAGTGAGAGTTCATTGCCTGCCTCTTTTTCTAAAATCTGTGTTCCCTGGGAGTGGCTAAAAAGCACCTGTTAAGTGCCCCATCAGAGGGCGGGGGTGTGTGAGGTTGGGTTATAGCTCCCGCCACAGCGCCCCTCCTGCCTGGGACATAGGAAGTGTCTGGGCCCAGGTCCCAAACTGCACTGAGAGACGGGGCTTGAAACAGTCGTGTGAGTAAGAACCCAGTCAGTGCGTAGACTCCCAAGACACCACAGGCCGCCCCTCCCTGGTCACCATGGCCGTTTGACATAGACTGCTCTTAACTGTCCTCATCCTAGACCACTGAGACCCTTCCCCAGACCCCCTGATGGGCGAGAGCAGTGTGCCGGTGATGCAGCACTGAGGCCAGAGCCTGAGGGCCAGGAAGCTTCCAGAGTCATCTAGGTTCATATAGACTGAACCCCATGTTTAACCCTCAGGTTTCAGATGTTCACTATGAATTAAAGAGGTACCCAGGTTTGACTGTGTCTGAGAGCAGGTGGGGTTGTTGTCAGGTGTGGTGGTGAGCTCTGACTTTGGTCAGATGTCCTGGCCCGGCTGGGCCCCGCTGCCCCGGCATTTCATCTGTAAAATAGAGCTGAAGATTGCACCTCCTTCATAAAGTTGTCGCAAAGATTGAGTGAGGTAATTCCTAGCAGGTGTAAGTACTCAAATGTCAGCTGTTACCATTACTGAGGCAGGAAACCTAGTGCCCCATACATAGTCGCTACTCAGTAAATACCGAATCGAATAAATATATTTGATATCCCCCAAATGGAGGGTGTGTGAAGAGGTGCCGGCTGTTTTCTTACCAGGTTAGAGCCTTTCAGAGGTCTGTAAAGCTCGTTGACATCACAAGCCAGAGGTCTCCTTTAGTTCTGTACAGATAGAAAACTCCACAAGGTTCTGGTTTTATTTGCCAGGAACTAGATTTTTCTCTTGTAAACAGCCCACAGAAGAAGCATAACATGTAGCTGGAGCAGAACCCAAGCTGGTATAAAGTGCCCAGGATTCTGGGGTGTGCGCTGTGGCCGGGGTAACCCTGGTCACTCTAACTAGACTTAGAGCAGTTCAGCTCTGTGTCTTAGAGAAATGATCTTCCAGGTTTTCAGTTCCCGATGGTGATGGACTAATTCTGTTTCCAGCTCCCGGCTTTAGAAGCCAGAGACTGGCTGCAGTGGGGGTGGGCGCCCCCTGCCCCCACCCTGGAGTTGGCTGTGGACCAGCCTTTCCCGTCTGAGCAGAGCCCATCAGCTCCCAGCTCATTCAAGCTAACCTGTGCCTCTCCTGCTACTCTTTGCACTTGAATTCTTTTCAGAGAAGTTTTGCTTTAATGTAAAGCAACACATTATTTCTAAAATGCTACGAATACCCATAAAGAGGCAGCAAGACTGAGGTGCCTCTTATGCTTCCTAGGACTAATGAGCTTTTCACAACACAATTCTTACAGTAAAACAGGGCTGGTCACCACCACCTGGGAGAGACTCTACTTCTTCACCCAAGGCGGGAATCTCATGTGTCAGCCCAGGGGCGCCGTGGCTGGAGGCTTGATCCAGGACCTGGACAACTGCTCAGTGATGGCGGTGGACTGTGAAGACCGACGATACTGCTTCCAGATCACCACTCCCAATGGAAAAGCGTAGGCCACACGGGTTTTATGTGGGAGGAAACAGGTGCAGTGACCCCACTTCTGCCAAGGGCCTCCTAGGTCACTCCTCTGTGCCAGCCCTCCACAGGGGAGGCCCTGTTCTGGGTGGTGTTGACCTTTCGGGAGGGTGGTTTTATGTCCTCTTTAAGCAAGCACACAGGACCATATGGAATCCAGCCTGCCTTATCTAAGAGGTCCCAGAGAGGATTTGTCTGTGGCTATGGAGAAGAGGTGACCTCCACGTGTAAGACAGCGATAGGAGCTGTTTGTCAGCGGAGACTCAGAGAGAGAGGGGTGGGGCTGTAGCCGCTCCTCGTCTGTTCTAGACAAGCCTTTGTGTCCACATCACGGGGTCGGGGGGCTGACGGGGAGAGTGGGTGCCTGCCTGAGGAGTTTGCTTCCCCAGCTGACACAGGAAATGTGACCAGGACATGCCGCTGCAGCAGTTATTCGTCAGCACTCTGTCCCCACATCTGCCGTGCGCCTGGGGCCCAGGAGAGGCCATGTTTGCAGAATGGCAGCCGTGTATCGTCACAGTAGATCCCATCCCAGTGGGACCCCCTCTCACTTAGAGCAGTGGTTTCAAACTGCTCCAAGGAGTTTGGAGCCCCATGAAGTGCTCCAGGCTTCACCTGCTTGAGGGAGAGGAGTGGCCCCGTTCTCAGTCAGAGCTGCTCTGCTTGCGTTTGCTTTCTCTGTTGGGCTTCTGAGTTGAGATTTTATTTGAAAAATAGCACATTCATGGGGAGGGGGCAGCGTTGGTATGATGTAGACCATCTCTTCTCCCAGAATGGCAGAGCATTTTTAGACATCATCCTTCCTCTCTGGGTGATGGTAAATGACCTGGGAACGAAGCTTCTGGATTCTAGTCACAGTCCCAGGCAGTTACTTAACTCCTCTGGGCCTTGGTTCCCTCAGATAAGAAATAGGGATAAAATCCATGTTCCCCACCTCCCACAGATGAGATGAGGAGCAAAGGGACTGGCAGGTGTGGAGTCCCTTTAAGAGTGGCGCCTTCGCAGAAGTATTTGTATCTTATTCCTGGCCCGCTGCATGAAGATATTCAGTCACTGAGGTCCAGGAAGCACTTACTTAGATGTACTTTATTTCAGGGGAATAATCCTCCAGGCGGAAAGCAGAAAGGAAAACGAAGAGGTAAAGGTTTTGTTTGTTTCAATTCTGTTCTAGTATAGTGGGTGACTTTGGGATTCAGCACGTTTTTTTAATGTCATCTACAGTGGATATGTGCAATAAACAACATCTCCAGACAGATCTACCTGACTGACAACCCAGAGGTAATTCACAGCTGCCCTACATGCGTCTCAGCTCTTTTCTCAATGTGAAAGGTAAGCGTCCACCTCTTGGAACTGAGCCTGTCTTCCTCTGGATTTTTAGGCAGTCGCCATCAAGTTGAATCAGACGGCTCTCCAAGCAGTGACTCCAATTACAAGTTTTGCAAAAAAACAAGAAAGCCCTTGCCCCAGGTAACTAAAGGACAGAAAAAAACTAGCTTTTGTGGAGCCAAACTGTGTATTAGGGATTTCACCTGTACTGGGAATTTCATCTTTACAGCACCGTGGTGTTCAGCCCTGTTGTACAGAAGCAGTAACTCTGACCAGGAAAGGGTAAATACTTTGCCCATGTTCACACCACAAATGAGAGGCCGAGTCAGAATTCAAAGCTGTCTGCTTTCAATGTCCACCTCCTTCCCCTGGACCATGCAGCTGCAGCCTGAGCACATAGGACATGCACTGAGTATCCTGCTAGTCAGGAGTTCTCCCCACATTTCGTATCAGCATCAACAAAATCATGAAACCAAAACAAAATTTTTTTTAAATAAGGAAGAAAATCACCTTTTACGTGTCCATGTTATGGTGCAGGCCTTATCATATGTGCATTTATTGCACATATATATTTTTCACATTTTTCATAATTGTTCCTTTACACACTATCCATCATTTATTATTATTGACTATTTGAATATTTAGTTTGCTTCCCCTTCCTTTGTTTGCTCTTGTCGTTTATGGTGAGCATTTTCACACATACAGCTTTCCTCTTGTTTTGAATACTGCTTTAGGATTTATTCCAGGAATGCCATCTTAATGGGAGTTTCCATTTGATTAAATAATAGAAGGCTGTATTTTCTGTTACGCTAATGAAAGCATGGCATCACAGGGCAAGTTGAAATCATGACTGTATTAGGCCTCCATCTTTAGTGGTATGGTAGAAAGAATCCCGTTACATGTTTTACAGATACTGTCTAATGACTCCAGAAGAAAGTTGTCAGAAAGCTCAGAGTGGTTGAGTAACTTCCCAGGGTCTCAGTGCGGTGCAGTGTGGAGCCAGCGCTCGCACACCCAGCCCTGGGACGCCAGGAGGAACGGCCCGAGAGAAAGCAGAGAATAGGCTGAGTCCGATGGTGAAAGAACTAGGTGCCCTGCTGAGGAGCCACAGGCAGGGGAACAGAACTGCAGGCTTTGACAAGAGGGGAGGCATAGTCAGAACCGGCTGGAAAGACTGCTGGGCGGCACCTTCTGGGAGAGAGCGGGTGGGGCGGGAGAAGGGAGGGCAGCGAGGCCCCACTGGATGTCCCTGTGATAGTAGCTGTGAAACAGAACATGAGAACCTGAGCAAAGGGAATAAAAATGGGGACGAGGCAACAAGTCTGAGAACACTCCAGTGCCATAATTTAAGGGTAACAGTTTACACAAAAGTAGCATGTTTACTAAGAGCAGCTTTAAGGAAAGCACTTTATAAATGGAAATGGAAATACAGATCCGGCCAGTGGGGCTAACCTGTGAGCACTGTACTGGGTAAATGTGTCTGTCTGCTCTCTGTAAAGCCACACGAGTGTTAGAGGGACATAGTGGAGAACCCTGCACTAGACTTGGAGTTAGGAGACATGGTCTTAATAACAGCTCTGAACACAGCTAGATGTCCTTGAGTGGGTCGTCAGCACTCTGGGCCTCTGTCTCCTCAACTCTGTGATGTAAGATGAGAGAAATCAGACCACCTCCAAGGCCTCTTCCAGCTCTAAAATGCTGTCTTTCTGGGGTGTAACCAGAAGGTGTGATTGGTTTTCTAAAAAACAGTCTGCAGCTCAGATTTATTTATTCAGTAACTGATTTTTCTCCTCTGTTCTACAATAGAGTAATTAAATCACATTCTTAGAAAGGAACCCATAGAAGGGATACAGAAGAATCCCTAGGAAAAAAAATGACTGTAGCCAGACAGCTGGATCAATGCAAAGATCGGAAGGGTGACAGATGTGGCTGCCAGATGATGGCCCCAGAGCAGTGGAGGGCCGGGCTAGCATCTCTCTTAGGGTCAGCTCATTAGGAATAAAGAGATGTTTTGATGACAGTGGGAGAATGAAGCAGAGAAACTCTGTTCTTGGGAACAAACTGCCGTTCACTTCCAAGCAGATTTCCTACGTGGCCTTCCCTCGTTCTGCAGTTACTTATATGTAATATTCATTCACTTATCCAGCTGTTCAACAGATGTATGTTTCCAGGCGCTGAGCTAGATGGTGAAACTTACAGACTTGTAGGAGAAGACAGGCAAAACGTAAACAAATACTTAGTTAAAATACAGGAAAGCACTGTTATGTTAAAGATGAGGGTGCTGTCATGGAGAATAAGGAGGAGACCTATTTAGGGCCTGTCTGTAGAGATAATTAAATTGAGAAGTAAGAGATGAGAAGTAGCCTCTCTTGCAAAGAGCCAGAGGTAGTGCATTCCTGATGCCAGCTGTGGAGGCTGAATGGCAGAGAAGAGCTTGGTGTCTTTCAGGAACTGAAAGGAGATCACTGTAACTAGACAGTGGTCGGCAGAGGGAGGTCATAGAGCAAGACGAGGTTGGGAGGGAGGGGGGCAGGGACAGATCATGAAGGAAGTCAGGGCAGGGGTTTGGGGAGCTCTGGAAGGGTTTTAGAGGTAGGGGTGTGTGTGAGGGAGAGTGAGAGAAAGAGAGATGATCCACTTTACATGTTCCGAGGTCAGCTCTGGCTGCTGTGGAGGACACACAAGGCAGAGCTGGGCAAGCAGGTATCCAGTGAGGAGTCTGTAGCACTAGTCCAGGAGAACACGATGGTGTCTTAAACGGATCATGGCAGAGGAGATGAAAAGTAGGTGGATTGGGGACTTACTTTGAAGGCAGAATCTGTAGGACGTTTGTTATGTGAGATGTGGAGTGGAAAGAAAGGAACAAAGGATGACCACAGTCTGGGTTGAACACCTTGGCAGTTGGTGGCGATATGACACCACCATGAAGACATGAAGAGTTGGTAGTCAGTATCAGGAGTTCGGTTTATGACATAAGTTTGAGAGGCTTGTGAGACATTCCAGTGAATTGTCAAGTAGTCATCTGATATTATGTCTGGAGGGCAAAGAAAATGTCTGGGCTGAGTCTCTGAATTGGGAGCCCATCAGCACGGAAGTGGTGGTAGAAGAGGTCAGCTAGGGAGAGCGTAGAGGGAGGGAAGTGGAGCCTGGGACAGAAGTCTAAAGAGCTCCAACATGTGGATTAGCGGAGGAGCCTGCAAAAAACACTTCAGGAACAGCAGAAGAGTAGGAGGAAAACCTATAATGTGTGGCATCAGCACAAACCAAGAAAGGAGAATTTCAAGGAGGAGAGGCCAATCATGTTAGATGCTTTGGGACACCAAACAGGATGATGATCCCAAAGTGTCCATTCGAGTTGGTGACATGCAGATCACAGGTGATGCTTTAATTTCTATCATTTCACTCCTCTGTTCAAAGAGTCTTCAGTGGCCGCCTACATGCAGAGTCAAGTTAGACCTCACCCGATGGTGTTAACAGCCCTCTACAGCCTGGCCCCCTCCTGTCTTCCTTGTGTGATCTCCCCTCATACCCACTGGGGAGCCAAAATCTTGGGACTCGCTTCCTTCCCTTGAAGCTTCTACTCACCCCTTCCTCCAGAGCTTCACTTACTATATCATACTCTCTTAAAGACTGATCATAGAGCAGATGTGATTGATCTTGGTTACTGAGGCAGTGTGACACTGGGAGAGCGCTGTGCTGGCAGCGAGGAGACCTTAGTTGTTAATGTAGCTGACCCACCAGGTAACTGAGTGCCTTCAGGATTACCACTCAACTTCTCTAGAGGCCTCGGTTTCCTTTTCTGTTAATAACGGAGGTTAAAACTAAGCATCTCTCCTTGCAGTGACCGTCTACCGTTCTGTCTATTGTGCTTGTATCCATTTTCCATTCATTATGCTCATTCGTCAGCTGATATTATAACAGTTCCATACAACCTATTTTTTTTTAATTAATTAATTTATTTATTTTGGCTGCATTGGGTCTTCGCCGCCGCGCATGGGCTTTCTCTGGTTGTGGTGAGCAGGGGCTACTCTTCGTCGTGGTGTGCCGGCTTCTCGTTGCAGTGGCCTCTCTTGTTGTGGAGCACAGGCTCTAGACACACGGGCTTCAGCAGTTGCAGCACGTGGGCTCAGTAGTCGTGGCTCGTAGGCTCTAGAGCACAGGCTCAGTAGTTGTGGCACATGGGCTCAGCCGCTCCGCAGTATGTGGGATCCTCCCAGACCAGGGCTCGAACCTGTGTCCCCTGCCTTGCCAGGCGGATTCCCAACCACTGTGCCACCAGGGAAGCCCCATACAACCTATTTAGTTATTGACATACTTGAGAAATTTGCAATGCTGATATACAAAATATCAAATGAATGGAAGGATATTGAGAGTCTTCTTATGGTTCAAACAATGTAAGAAATCAAAATACTTTTACATGATTTGCCCCTCAAAGGTTTTTACACTAAAAGATTATAAACCTGAAAGGTGAAATTACAGCATTCTGACACTGGAAGAGAAGAAACATGGAGGCACATTAATTACTACAGACCATGCTCTACTTTTACATGCCACAGTCTCAAAACAGTACATGTGGGCACAGTGCTAAGCTCAGGAGGCACATAGAGATCCAAGGCTGTCCTCGTGGCTTACTGAGAAGAACCACAGGACTGCAGAGGAAGGAGAGGGTCAGGCTGGCTTGAAAGGCCTAGTGGATGAGTGGCAATTTGAGCTGGTGTTTGAAGTGCAGGAGAGAGTGAGCGAGCAGCAGACCTGCGATGGAGCTGGAAATGAGAAGCACGTGGGTGTTTGGTGCAGCTCTAGTGGAGGATGCATTAAGGGAGGGGAGAGGGAGACCTTCAGGAGAAAGGACAGCCAGGTGGTTGAATGCCAGGCCAAGATGTATTATTCATTCAGCTAACGGTTTTGAGTGCCTACTACGTAGCAAGTAATAAATATGATTTAGCTATATAGCTCCTGCCCTCAAAAACCTGTCTCAAAGGGAGAAAGATACAAACAGGAAATTAACAGGTAATATAATAAGTAGTCTTAACAATGCAGAATGCTGTGCACCAGAACAAGCTATAGGTAACGTGGAGATCTGAGGGATTTTAACCATGGACGTGAATGACATTTTACGAAGATTTATTGGTAGAGTGGGTTAAATCTTCTCCCTTATCTACTTGTAAAAGTTACGTCGGCATTCAACAAGTATTCATTTGATTGTAAAAGCTTAAGGTTAACAGGGATTTAAAAAAAAATTTTTTTTTCCTATTTTGTACTCCAGCCAGAACATGAAAAATTCAGAGGTGGAAAATGACAAGATTGTTCCCAAAGCAGCAGGCATACCTGAAGCTGAACAACTAATTGCACCTGGAACACCTATTCAGTTTGACATTGTACTTCCTGCTACAGAATTCCTTGATCAGAACAGAGGGAGCAGGTATGGGCTAAGGGGGTTTATCTCTGGGAGAACTGAAAATAAATTTAACGTCTCGTGTCCCTACCCACCTCCTTCTGACTTAGAGTTCAAGTGTCACGTGTCCCTTTAGCTGAAACTGTCAGGATGTTTGACTCTGGCTATTCCCCTAGGCGTATCAACCCTTTTGGTGAAACTGAGGATGAGACGTTTCCAGAAACAGAAGGTAAGTGGCTAGTTCTGTGTACTTATTCTTTCCCCGGCACAAAATGACCAGGGCCATTGAAATAAGATGTGAAGTCATGTTCTAAAGAGCTTTGACTTGAAATATGAATTGAAATTATGATCCACAGATGTGTGTTCTCTGTGCAGACTCACTAGGACACATGCAGTTAGGACCATCCTGGCATAAACACTAAGGGGAGGCTGACAGATTTCCTGCAGCTGTCGTACCATCAGCCACATCCATGCCCTTTTTGTAGCTCCTGCAGAGAAATGCTGCCAAATCTAAATTTGCTATAACATTACTGCAAAACAAAGTCCAAGAGGATAAAATCTGGGTGAGTCACAGACATGCTATTTCATTTTAGAAAACCAAAAACACAGATAACTCATTCTTAAATTTGAAGATGACATAAAAAAAAAAGGTATTTAATTTGTTCAAATTCAGATTCTGATTTTTGTTGTTTGATTTACATTCTTACAAGGTACATAAGAACATACTCAGTAGAGCTGACCAAAACCTGCTACTCCCAAGAGCTACACTTCCCAGCCAAGGCAATTTAGAAGTGCGGGCAAGACCTCATTTTAACACAGCCTCTCCTTGACTGAAGCCTGAGAATGTCATTAGAATGAAATGCCACTTATTTAAATTTAAAAGTAGGACTTGAGAACTGGCATTCCTTACAGCTTTAGGTAAAAAAAGAAAAAATGTTAATAGGCTCTGCATCAAATCTGACTATCTAGCTGACTTCTCACACAGTCCACAGTTTAACTGTCTACATAAAAAACTTTCTAACTTGTAAAAACTAGCTTCATATGGGAGTAACCATTTACAACATATCAGTTATATTTTCCTAGTAAGTTTTTTTAACCCTTATTTTTTAGGGGCAAGGATACTCATAGGGAGGACAAGTGAAGAAAAAGTAGGCTTCTTAGTTTCAAATGGTGGATAAGTGAATTACTGTTCTTACAGAAAAAAAAAAAGATCTTCTAAACCTTCTTCATGATCTTCCAGGTGTGGCTGCTGTTATTCAGTTTGTCAGGTTACGTGCCATTATCAAGAAGCCAATACTGTCAGCTCATTAGCATCAAATATGCTAATAGTTCTGCAATCTCCATTAGTTTATGGAACGTCATCACTGCCCTTCAGTAATAAATGATGTGCATGATTTGAATGAAACCCAACATCAGGTCTTATTTCTTCAAATACATTTTCTTCTATAAGAGGACTTTACAGCGGGCCAAAGTAATGAATGAATTTTCTATTGTCTAGTGGAAAAGCTCTTATTTTCAGAGAAAAAGTAAGATGCATATACTGCCACTTATATGTAGTCAACCTAGAGTTTTCATGCTAGAAGGATGTTCATGTGGTTTCATTTTATAGATGAAGAAAAAGAGGTGCTTTTCTAGTCTAATGAATAGTTCCAAACAGACAAAATATGGACAATAGGAGATTCAGAGCTTTGGCAATTTGTGGCTTATATAAAAGCAGAGTATTCAGAAGTTTTGGTAGAAAGCCCTCCAGAAAGCAAGGCAAACCCTAGGTCTTCAGCCTGTTCTCAGACCAGCACATGTGCTTCTGGTATGTGCATTGACAGGCAGGAAGTGAAATGATCCTGAGCAGAAAATGCTCTCTTGCAGATTCTCTTTTGCAACAGATGTTTATAGTTCGGTTTTTGGGATCAATGGCAGTTAAAACAGACAACACTACTGAAGTGATTTACGAAGCGATGAGACAAGTATTGGCTGCTCGGGCTATTCATAACATCTTCCGTATGACAGAATCCCATCTGATGGTCACCAGTCAAGCTCTGAGGTACATTCAGTTTCGTTTTCAGATTTTCTTACAGCTTCAACTGATTCCCCTTTGAAAGCACGTTTAACCATCTAGAATGTTCATAGTAGAATTGTTTGATTAGATTAAGTAAAGATGCTACTCATGTTTCTGCTGTTGTTTACATTTTGGTTTTATAAGATACATTGGCTAGATGAAGTGCCCTTAAAGACAAGAGCTGATATTTTTAGCAACTGGTATCTTTAGTGGTGAGTGAATTCTACCCTGTTGGGCGTAAAGATGCCATCACTCGAGAGTTACTCTCTGTATCTCAGAGGTTGCAAGTGGAAGCGTTTTTGTTTTTTCTCTTCCATCTCTGAGAGTACTATTTATAAAAATTAAAAACTATGAAAACAGAACATGAGCCTGCCTGAGATAACTAGACCACCACAAGGAAAATCTGATTAATATTTGTTGGGCTGAAAATAAAGAAGCTAAGTCATGTTAGCTACATGATTTGTGGTTTCAAGTAATATGATCCATATGAATGATGGCAAACGACCGTCAAGCTGTGGCTGCCATGGGCATTAAGACCTGCGCTGTACAATACTGTAGCTACATGTAACACTTGAAACCTAACTCATCTGAATTGAGAAGCGTTTTAAGTGTAAAACACATACCAAACATTTAAGATCTCATACTATCTCCCCCAAAAAAAGAATGCAAAATAATTTTTAAATTAATAATACACCTAGCTGGTAATATTTTCAACCTATTAAAGTGTATTAATTTCAGCTGTTTTCACTTTTTTTGATGTGGCTGCTAGAAATTTTTAAATTACATATGAGGCTTACACTAAATTTCTGTGGGACAGCAGAGCAGCACTGCTTTAGAGCCTTATTCCTGACTTTGGCATTTATTAGCTGTATGAACTTGAGCAAGTTACTTAACCTTTGTGCCTCAGTTTCTTCAGCTATAAAATGAAAACAACCATATCCACACCCCATAGTATTGTCATGAGGAATAAGTGAGTTAATTCATGTAAAACATTTACAGCTGTGATGGGCACATACAAAGTAATAAATGATAGTTTCAAAAAGTTAACTAGCAGTTTGGCAAAAACCAGAATATAGTTTCTTCCATTTATTAAAATCAGTCCTTTTCATTTGTTATAAACCTTTTACTGAGAATGAGGTTCTTATGAGTAAAACCTTATATTTATTTAAAGGTTTTCTCTAAGTATGTCCTGGACCTTTCATAGGCATTGAAAGCTTTCATAAGCTACAAAGCTTATGATAATCTTTCTTAAAATCACCACTGAAAAGATCAGGGTAAATATATGTAAAAGCAATGTGAAAAACCATAGTACATCAAACAACACTATCCCAAAAAGTGCAAAGACAACCCACAGAATGGGAGAAAACATCTGCAAATCATTATCTAATAAAGGTATAGTACCCAGTATAAAGAACGAACCCAGGTAAGAAATGGAAGAATGTCTACTTGAGTTGACAGTCCTCCGAAGATATATAATTGGCCGACAAGCACATGGAAAGATGCTCAGTGTCATGAGTCACTAGGGTATGCAAATCAAATCCAGAACCACTTCACACCCACTAGGATGGCTATGGATTTTTTTTTTTTTTTTAAAGAAAGTAACAGGTGTTAGCAAGGATGTGGAGAAATTGGAACCCATTGCTGGTGGGCATATAACATTGTTCAGCCACTGTGGGAAATAATCTGGCAGTTCCTCTATAACTTAAACATAGAATTCCATTCCTGGGTAGATACCCAAAAGAATTGAAAACAAGTGTTCATATAATAGTACTATTCGCAGTAGCCAGAAGGTAGAAATAATCCAAATGTCCATCAAAAGATGAATAGATAAACAAAATGTGGTATATACATACAGTGGGATATTATTCGGCCTTAAAAAGGAATGAAGTACTGGTACATATTGCAACATGGATGAGCCTTTAAAACATTATGCTAATTGAAAGACAGACACAAAAAAGCCACATATTGTACGATCATTTATATGAAATATCTAGAATAGGCAAATCTATAGAGACAAAGCAGATTAGTGAGAAGCTGCCAAGAGCTGAGAAGAAAGTTGAATGGGAAGTGACTGCTTTACAGGTACGAGAGTTTCCTTTTGAGGTGCTGAAGATGTTCTGGAACTAGATAGTGGTGATGGTTGTACAATGTTGTGATGTGTTAAATATCAATAATGGTAAATTTTACCATACATATCCTTGTATGGGAATTCATGTTTTGAGACAATTTAGAAGTCACACAGAAAATCAGATCTTAAGCAAATCCAGGTTACCTGATCTAGACAGCAAACTTAAAAGTTACTCACAAAATATATGAATGGTTTAAATCTTCATTTATAGAAAAATTTTACAAAATATTTAAAGTTATCCCAACTTGAGGGAAATTGTTGATGATGTAAATTTTAATTAAATTCATACTCATTTATAGGGACATAAAAATTTATTTATTTAGCTTTGTAGCTTAAAATTCCATACACATTTTCTCGTTTTCTTAACCACCTCTTTGATATATGGAGGTTCTTATCCCAATTTTACAAAGCAGTTGAGAGAAGTCAGGGTGACTTACACAAGATCATAAATAAGTAGCCAGGTTGGAATTCAGTCTTAAGCCCTCTGATTATAAAATACACCATGCTTTAACAAGTATAACTGCATACCTTTCAAATTGTAACCATTTGGGGGGGACAGCTTTATTGAGATATAACTTACATACTGTACAATTTGCCCCTTTAGAGTATTTTTTAGTATATTCAGATTTGTGCAACCATCACCACAAACAGTTTTAGAACATTTTCATCATCCCCCCGAAGAAAACCCATACCTGTTAGTAGTCATTCCCTTTTCCCCTGCAACCTGCTCAGCCCTAGCCACTAATCTTGCTGTTTCTATAGATTTGCCTATTCTGGACATTTCATTTAAACAGAATTATAACCATCTTTTTAACAGATTTTTTGCTTTCACTTATGAAACTTACAGCAAATCAATAATAATTTATATACATAATACCATGTGTTAGAAAGTAGAAATTTTTATCTATATATAAAATAGCAGTAAATTCTCTAATGCCGTTAATTTTCTCAGAGACACTGATGATGCTTAAAATGTTGTTAAAGAATTTATCTAGAATACCTTCTTAAAGTTACTCCTCCTACACCCAAACTGATTGATAGGGAATAGTTTTGTTAAAATCCCTTCACTGTTGTCTCACCTCTACCCCATGTTTAAAAAAAAAAATTGTTAAAAGTATCCATTTATCCAGTACTTTAAGGGAAACAGACTGATAGTAAGTGCTGAGATGGAGGCTATACGGAATAAGATCCATCCACATTAATTTTCTGGAGAATTTTCTAGAGAATTATAGTGCAGCCTTTTTGGATAAGCACTAAAATACTGTGAAATTCTCTATTTGCTATAATCTTCCATTAAAGATACCCTGAGGTTTAACTACACAGGTTCAACAAAGGCAGAAATCATGGCACATGCTCCCTTTGGATCGTCACATGGAGCGATCTCACCCGCCCTCAACTAGGTCTTATATTTCATATTTCGAGGGGTTTTGTGTGATTTTATTCTGAACTTGTACAAACTCATCTAAGGATATAATTTTATTCAACATTTGTGATACAGTCAATCTCTTAAAATTTCAGGTTGATAGATCCTCAGACTCAAGTAACAAGGGCCAACGTAAGTACCCTCATGCATGCTAATTTTAGTGATTACTCCTTAATTCACCTTTGTAGCCACCTGAAACACGAAGTAGGCACTTAGTAAATTTTATTTGCCAAATTAAATATCACTAATAGTGTACTTTTTTCATGACTTTTGCCATGGAGAATGATCTTGTCTTTTTTAATTCCAGTTTGTTGTGTGATACTAGGTCTATTCCTATTTTTTTCTAGTTTGAACTCACCAGTGTCACCCAGTTTGCTGCTCATCAAGAAAACAAGAGACTGGTTGGCTTTGTGGTCCGCATGCCCGAATCCACAGGCGGAGAGTCCCTGAGCACATATGTTTTTGAAAGCAACTCAGAAGGCGAAAAGGTCTTGTTATTTTCTTCATCTTAAGATTCCATAATATTTCAGCCCAAACAAAGATACTTAAAGGGTTATTTTACACAACCTCCTTGGATATTTAGTTGACTATTCTTCAGGTCCCCATTGAGTAGTTTAGATAACAATACCTCCTAGTAAGGTCCCACTGAAAGAAAACTGGAGTATAATTTCCTTGTGTAAAATACATATCAACCAAAATAGAGTGAATGAAGAACTTTAATGGTGAAATATAAATGTTTAGTAGAGCTATCTGGAAATGTTTAAAGCAGTTCCCCTCAAATTTATTCTTTTTTAAAAAATTAAAGCAAAAGTTACAATGGAGAAAATCTATTCTCAGCAAACCAAGGAAGCAGATGTCAGGAAAGTACATCTAAACTGTTCTTTAGTGTGAAAAACTGCATTCACTACTTAGAATTAATCAAAATGAATCAACCCTTCTTTCAGGAAGTATCTGTTTACCACTGTGTATGAACGTGCAGTGGTTAAATATGGTTAAGAGAGAAAGGAAAAAAGTATCCCGCTAAGAACTTTAAATGATTTAATACCTTCAGTGTTCACTTAACCTGGATATTCTTTGTACGCACAAACCGGCAACAGGAGACCAGGACAGGTGGACGCTAGTGTTCAGAGCCCTGTGTGATGAGTCTCCTACAGCCAGGTCCTTTGTCCCCATGCTGACGTGAGCAGACAGTGACCTCGCTGTACTCTCATAATCACATTTCTTTCTGAAATTCTTTATCCTTTTCTGCCTTTGCCAAACACTACTTTTCTTGTTTTTTGCAGATATGTTATGCTATTAACTTGGGAAAAGAAATCATTGAGGTTCAGAAGGTAAGGTGCATTTTCGTGCAAGTTTAACAACAACTCAGAGGCTATCTTTACACCTAGATAGCTCTCAAAGAGAAATGGTGCTCACTAGGCAGGGTGGCCAAGTTTGGGATTTCCTTTTAAGCCTTCTAACTACCAGGCATTTTTGATCAGCTAGTTCCATGGTCACTGGTAACACGTAGAGTTCTTAGTAAGTATCACTGCTGCACCTCCTACTGTTTTATCAGGTTTTTTTGTTCCTGTTGTTGTTGGCTAGATTTCCTTTCTTTCAAATGAAGCTGGTACAAACCTCAGCATCTACCACACGCTCTAAGGCCTTCCTCCTCAGAGTGGTCACAGGCCCAGCAACACTGAGACGTTACCTCGGAAATGAAGACTCTCAGACCTGTCTAATCAGCAGTTTGCAATCTTTCATTTACCCAACTAATTTTTGAGATTAAATTTTGTATAAGAAAACCCCTGGAATTACAGCAGTGAACAGGGGGCTTCTGGTTCAGCACTGTCCAGTAGAACTTTCTGCAGTAATGGAAAGGATCTATTTAATATGCAGATTGAAATGTGGCTAGTGTGACTAAGGAACTGGATTTTAAATTAATGTAAATAGTAACGTGTATTGAATAGCTAGTGGGTATCATACTTGTGCAGTTCTAATCTATCAGGGAGGGGCAGACAGATCAAGGACTAAGACCAACATAATGAAAACACAGCAAGCCCTGCAAGTTTGTACTTTATGGTGTAGATCAGAGTTGGCACACTTTCTGTAAAGGGCCAGATAATAAACCTTTCTCAGCTTACTGTCTCTGCTGCCAAATACTCTACTCGGCTGTTGTTAACACGAAAGCTGCCATAGTATGTCAATGAACTGGCATGGCTCTGCTCCAGTAATAAAAACGGGCGGCGAGCCAAATGGCCGTAGTTTGCCAACTCTTGGTATAGAGTAAAAGGAAAAAAGGAGTGTAAAGACAAGGTCAAAGTTGTGAGGGAAGTTCCTCTCTGGACTCTTTTCAGAAAGATGATTCTGAGTTGGCTCTGTAAATGATATTTTGGCTGAGAGGTAGAAACTTGGCCTAGTTTCTGGAGGAAGTAATTCAACTGAGGGTTTCTTTAGAGATTCAAGGAGACCCACCTGAAGGCGCACACAGACGAGTCAGAAGGAATGAGGCTAGATTACAGAACATAATGACAGCCAAGCCAAAGGGGTTTTAAGTGCATTTTAAGCATTTTCTTTTCTCCTTCTTAAACTCCCATAACTTCAGGATCCAGAAGCATTGGCTCAATTAATGCTGTCCATACCACTAACCAATGATGGAAAATATGTACTGTTAAACGATCAACCAGATGACAATGATGGAAGTCCAAGTGAAAACAGAGGCGCAGAATCTGAAGCATAACCTTCTTGCGCCTTTGGGTGAAGAGCACCCAGGAAGGAGAGCTACCTCCTTAAGGGTTTTCAACTTCTCTGATACAGGCACACCACTTGGCTTCAGAATGCTGACAGCTGCTTGTGGAACGTACTATTGATGCCTTGATACTGAGACTTGGGAGGGAAACAGTAAGAAATGGTTGACAACATACCCATCTACAAATGTTATTTTAGGTGCTTTGTGGTAAGTCCTTTTCTTAGATTGCATTGTTCAGCGCTCAGAATGAAAGCTATGGAAAAAATGCATTGTTCACTTTATTTCAGTGTCATCTCTTTTCAGTTTCCAGTATCTTTTCAAAAAATGGTAAAAGCCTAGATTTATAATTTGATAAACACTAAATATTTCCTATTAATATAATCTATTTTTGTATTTTACTTAATGAGCTTTAAGTGCCTGTCATTCTGAAAATTGTATATTTATAATCAAGTTTGTCTCGTAATTGGACCTAACAGCATTAATGTGCAGTTAGGTGATGAGCCCTGTGCTTTGAGGCGCAAGCACTAGCAGAATGCAGGTCTAAACATCATGCAGTAAAAAGACAAGCAGATGAGTACCACAAAAGATGTTTCGTTTTACAGTGGAACCTTAATGAACCAGCATCCAGAAGTTCATGGTCCTTTAGATACTGTTTTTAGGGGTGGATCACCATGGACAGGGTGCAGCTCTACCAATGCCTGTTTCTTCTGAGCCAGACCCTCCTTAAAGAAGGGACCAATTAACTTTAAAACTCACTTGAAGCACAGCTGGCCATGGGGCTTGGTATAAAAGTTCCAATTTCCATCCTGACACAGACGGTTCCAGGCATCCCAGCCCACTAGGAAACAAGTATAATGATCTTTAATTGGTACAGTATGTTTAATTATAACAAAGTTCAACAGAAATATCACTTTCTTTGTAATAAATTAACCTAGCAATAAAAGCTAGCAAATAAAAACTTTGTTTCTTTTGCTTTTTGTGGTTATTTTCTAGAACATCCCTGAAAAAAAACTAAAGTTGGTTCTGTACCTTTAACAGTTAATTCCCAAAAGAAAACCAGGACATCATAATGCAGTCACAGCAGAGGGGGGATGTACTATGCAACATGAGTGGAATAACGTGATCTCAATGCCAAGTTTTTAAAAGGTGCTGCTCTTAAAATGGTGGATTAATGACTTTTGCAACTCAAAATTAGGTTAAAGGGTTTAACTGAGGAACCCACTTCTATAATGTGTGCACCGTCAGAGACACAGTGAGCTAGTCAAAACAGTATGAAATTATACACCATAAAATCATCAGTTCGGTGTTAACTAATGTCTTATAAATTTCTATATCGTAATCATAGTAGATCAGTAAGTTCTGACAGGCTTCAAGAGCCACAGTCCCCTGAATTCTTGCTTAGAATTGTTCAGGATGGGAGGAGAACAACACTGTTAGAAACTACAATCAATTTTTTTAATTAAAAATATTTTAATAATGTGTGGCCTATGGAAAACAAAAAGACTAAACAAACAGAGCTACCATATGATCCAGCAATCCCACTCCTGGGTATATATCTGGAAAAGATGGAAACTAATTTTAGAAGATACATGCAGCCAGCACTATTTTCAATAGCCAAGACATGGAAACAACCCAGGTGCCATCAACAGACAACTGGCTTAAAAAGATGTGGCGTGCATATATATAAATACACACACACACACACACACACACACACACAATGGAATATTATTCGGCCATAAAAAAAGAATGAAATATTGGCATTTGCAGCAACATGGATGGACCCAGACGATATTATACTTAGTGAAGTCAGTCAGAGAAAGACAAATATCATATGGTATCACTTATATGTGGAATCTAAAAAATAAATAAATCTATAAACAGAAAAAGACTAAGACAAGAAAACAAACTTTACCAAAGGGGAAGGCGGGTGGGGTAGACAAATTAGGAATATGGGAATAACAAATACTAGTATATATATAACTACTATATGTAAAATAGATAAGCAGCAAGGATTTACTGTATAGCACAGGGAACTATATTCAATACCTTGTAATAACCTATAATGGAAAATAATTCGAAAAAAAAATCGATATATATAAATGAATCACTTTGCTGTACACCTGAAACTAGCACAATATTGTAAATCGACTGTATTACCAAAAAAAACCAAAACTGTGGCTTAACTAAGCCACAAAGCCTGCAAATCATGAAAAACCAAAAGACTGAAATCCAATACATTAAAACTAACTTCACAAAAAAACAAAGAATGAAAACACAAAATTAACTGAGCATATTCAGCAAGCACGTATGACCAACAAAAATTAGTATCCAGAATATACAAAATATTCCTACAATTAGTAAGAAAAAGATAAATTGAAAGAAAAACAGAAGTCATGAAGGCATTTTACAGAATAAAAAAAAGCTCTTAAACAGAAATATGTTCAATCATATAAAAATCAAGGAAATGCAAATTAAAACCACAGAGATACTGACTACAGACTGCAGAAATTAAGCTGCTGGTAGGGATGGAACAATGAGGAATAACCTCACCTACTGTTGGGATGGGAGAACAGTTTTGCATTCTCTCCAACGACCTTGCAGGTACACCTGGCCCTACCACCTAGGAGATTCACTTGTGACACACACTGCAGAAACTCAAGACACGTACCCAGAGACATGTACAATGACGATTACAGCAGCACTATTCATAGTATCCCACATTTGGAAATAACCCACATCTTACCTACAGACTAAATACCTGTGTATTCATGTAACACAATATGAGGGAAATAAAGCTAAATAAACTGTATGGCTATATGCATCAACACTGATGAATTTAAAAAATGACAATGAATTAAAGAAGTCAGAATACATTTATATTAACTTTACAAAAACATGCGAAACACCATCATATTGTTTTAAAAAATATAGATGGTTGTAACCCCCAAGAAAAGCCTAGTGCACTGTGGTTTCCTCTGCAGTAGAAAGGGGAGCTGAGACCTAAGGAGAAATGATGGGAGCACCTAAGGTGGTAGCAATAAGCTCTTAACCTACCTGGTGGCTACACAAGCATTCTATTTTCATTCACTAAACAGTACATACATATTATATACTCTTGTACATGCATCATTTTTTTAATAAAATTTTTAAGTTTAGAAAGAGTGGGTGACTTTCAACTTAACTGAAATGTGTGTTAATGCACATTAAGGCCCTCTGAAAATAAGTGCCATGTAAATGAAAGGTGGGAGGGTGGAAAATGAGATTTTTTTTTTGAAGACTTAAGCATGCATTTTATTTTTAATAGATCTTTATTGGAGTATAATTGCTTCACAATACTGTTAGTTTCTTTGCACAACAAAGCGAATCAGCCGTATGCACACACGTCCCCATATCTCCTCCCTCGAGCCTCCCTCCCACCCCTCTAGGTCATCACAAAGCACGGAGCTGATCTCCCTCTGCTATGCACCAGCTTCCTGCTAGCCATTCATTTTACATTTGGTAGTGTATATATGTCAGTGCTACCCTCTCACTTCGCCCCAGCTTCCCCTTCCCACTCCCCATGTCCTCAAGTCCATTCTCTACGTCTACCTCTTTATTCCTGTCCTGCCCCTAGATTCATCAGAACCTTCTTTTTAGATTCCATATATATGTGTTAGCATACGGTATTTGTTTTTCTCTTTCTGACTGACTTCACTCTGTATAGACTCTAGGTCCATCCACCTCACTACAAATAACTCAATTTCGTTTCTTTTTATGGCTGAGTAATATTCCATTGTATGTATGTGCCACATCTTCTTTATCCATTCATCTGTTGGTGGACATTTAGGTTGTTTCCATGTCCTGGCTATTGTAAATAGTGCTGCACGAACATTGTGGTACATGACTCTTTTTCAGTTATGGTTTTCTCAGGGTGTACGCCCAGTAGTGGGATTGCTGGGTCATATGGTAGTTCTATTTCTAGTTTTTTTAAGGAACCTCCAGACTGTTTTCCATAGTGGCTGTATCAATTTACATTCCCACCAACAGTGCAGGAGGGTTCCCTTTTCACCACACCCTCTCCAGCATTTATTGTTTCTAGATTTTTTGATAACGGCCATTCCGACCGACATGAGGTAATACCTCATGGTAGTTTTGATTTGCATTTCACTAGTAATAAGTGATGTTGAGCATCTTTTCATGTGCCTCTTGGCCATCTGTGTGTCTTCCTTGGTGAAATGTCTATTTAGGTCTTCTGCCCATTTTTTTAACTGGATTTTTTGTTTTTTTGATATTGAGCTCCATGAGCTGTTTGTATATTTTGGAGATTAATCCTTTGTCTATTGTTTCATTTGCAAACATTTCCTCCCATTCTGAGGGTTGTGTTTTTGTCTTGTTTATGGTTTCTTTTGCTGTACAAAAGATTTTAAGTTTAACTAAGTCCCATTTGTTTATTTTTGTTTTTATTTCCATTACTCTAGGAGGTGGATCAAAAAAGATCTCGCTGCAATTTATGTCAAAGAGTGTTCTTCCTATGCTTTCCTCTAATTAAGAGTTTTATAGTGTCTGGTCTTATATTTAAGTCTTTAATCCATTTGGAATTTATTTTTGTGTATGGTGTTAGGGAATGTTCTAATTTCATTCTTTTACATGTAGCTGTCCAGTTTTCCCAGCACCACTTACTAAAGAGGCAGTTTTTTCTCCATTGTATGTTCTTGCCTCCTTTGTTGTAAACTAGGTGCCCATACGTGTGTGGGTTTATCTCTGGGCTTTCTATCCTGTACCACTGATCTATATTTCTGTTTTTGTGCCAGTACCATGATGTCTTGATTACTGTAGCTTTGTGGTATAGTTTGAAGTCAGGGAGCCTGATTCCTCCAACTCCGTTTTTCTTTCACAAGATTGCTCTGGCTATTTGGGGTGTCTTTCGTGTTTCCATATGAATTGGAAATTTTTTTGTTCTAATTCTGTGAAGAATGCCATTGGTAGTTTGATAGGGATTACACTGAATCTGTAGATTGCTTTGGGTAGTATAGTCATTTTCACAATATTGATTCTTCCAATCCAAGAACATGGTATATTTCTCCATCTGTTTATGTCACCTTTGATTTCTTTCATCAGCGTTTTATAGCTTTCTGAGTACAAGTCTTTTGCCTCCTTAGGCAGGTTTATTCCTAGGTATTTTATTCTTTTTGTTGCAGTGGTAAATGGGAGTGTTTCCTTAATTTCTCCTTCTGATTTTTCGTTGTTGGTGTATAGGAATGCCAGATTTCTGTGCATTAATTTTGTATCCTGCAACTTTACCAAATTCATTGATTAGTTCTAGTAGTTTTCTGGTGGCATCTTTAAGATTGTCTATGTATGGTATCATGTCATCTGCAAACAGTGACAGTTCTTCTTTTCCAATTTGCATTCCTTTTATTTTTTTCTTCTCTGATTGCTGTGGCTAGGGGACTTCCAAACCTATGTTGAATAAGAATGGTGAGAGTGGACATCCTTGTCTTGTTCCTGATCTTAGTGGACATGCTTCCAGTTTTTCACCACTGAGTATGATGCTTGCTGTGGGTTTGTCATATAAGGCCTTTATTATGTTTAGGTTCACTCTTTGCCCATTTTCTGGAGAGTTTTTATCATAAATGGGTATTGAATTTTGTCAAAAGCTTTTTCTGCATCTATTGAGATGATCATATGGTTTTTATTCCTTCAGTTTGTTAATATGGTGTATCACATTGACTGATTTGCGTATATTGAAGAATCCTTGCATCCCTGGGATAAATAAGCTAGCCTCACCAATTTTCATTTCCCAGCATTGCCTTTGGTTGTTTAGCCACCTGTCAAAACTACCGTTAGGGAAGAGCAAGACCTGCCTTACATTGTCAACACTTATCTGAGCCATTTAAAAAGAAATAGTTTTTATGAGACCAATTCAAATACAGTTTATCTTCAAACTTTTCAACAGCTAATAATTATATGCCAAGTGTATTTCTGCTTGTAAGAGCAATCATAATAATAGCTAATATTTATAGTAGTTTCCTAATAAAGTGCTTTATACAAATTAAATCCTCAATCTATGAGCTATATTATTACACCATTTTATGCCTGAGGAAATGAAGCACAGAAAGGTTAAGTAACCTTGTAAGCAGCAAATCAGGATTCAAATCACAGTCTGGCTCCAAAATCTACACTTCTAACCACTATGTACTATATTACTAGCACACAGAGAAAACCACAGACAAAGCAATCTCCAAATGCTTCTCTCAATACATTAATCTTTGAAGATTATTCTGATATTCGGTAATTACATCAACTTAAAAGTGCATCTTTAATGCCTTATTACCTTTTGTACACATTCTGAAATGGTTACTGTAATACTAACTTTATATAGTTGGTGCTTCTGGGTACAGAAGTGCTAACTTTTCTTCCCTCACATTAATAACAATGAGGGCATTACCAAAGAATGTGTCAATACACACAGATCTTACCTGCACTACAGAATGTACAGTCCTTAAAGGTGGTCCCAGAATTACGACATCAGATCTGCACTGATTGGGAGATAAATTTCATCTACTTTCCTGAGTATGTCTCCACTCATAGGAACAACCGGCGCTATCTGGTAAACTAGGTGGTAAAGAAGAACCAAACTATTACAATAGAGGGAAATATCCATATACTTGTCCAAATCGACCTTTCATACAGTATATAAGAACTTCTTGTATAAACCAAACTCTCCTTTTGCTGTCACCATCTCTGAGTTCACTGCATAGTCCTATGACTTCACGTAATCTCTATAGACCCACTTATTCTGGATTCCTTTTTTAAAACTGAAGTCTTTGACAACCTGTTAAATTGTTCCTAACATCTAAAAACAAAAAACTGCAGCATTAAATCTCTCTTAAGAAAAGGTATACCATCAGTCTGAAACTTCTGCACCTTAAGCTGGAAGAACTAAAATTATTAAAATTGGTTAAAGTCTACCTTTTACGTTTGGCCAATCCAACATAAAAGAGTAACGTGACAATGTATGTGATGGTATTGTCTCATCTTTCCCACAACCTTACAAACTTTTCTCCTCAGAAGGAGCAGCAATCAGACTTTCTGAGCAAGAACATTTTTCTCCAGCACAGTATTTAAAAGGCTTTCCTTTATTACGATTGTTTCAGTTCAAGTCATGACTGCAAATTGCACTACAGCACTGCAAACTAATGATCCCTTCCCAGGATTAAGATTTAAAATTAAACATTCATGTGGGTTCTTTTATTTGAAAATAGCAAGCAATAGAAAGATTAAGAATATAAAAAGGGAAGAAAACAAAAGTCCACCTGGGATACACAAAGAGGAGCCAGTACCAGTTTTATACTTGAAATTTTGCCTATGTGCACGCAAGTATTTTTTTAAAGAGATTCCACACACTATTAGATAAAAGGAACTCCAAAAAGATCAATATAAGAACTACTGGGTTTAAGACATTCAATTTTGAACATAAACATCCAGAGGAAGTACATTTTTGAAATTATATTTATTAATGTTCTATTATATCAATGCATATTGTATTCTCTTAGAACTGGGGAAGAGGAAAGCCCCACGTAACGGAGATAACAAACTTGCCATCTTTTATAAAATTTAATTAGAACTGACAATGTTATGGTTAGTCCTTAATTCCTGAGAATTTGAGCATTAAGTTTTCTGTGAGTTTACAACAAATGCTCACACTGATTTTTAAACTGCAGTATGTCTGAAAAAAATGAGAATATTAACAATACATCAGCAAGGAAAACTGTCATCTAAATGTGTACATCAACTTAGGTGTAAAACACTCAAGCCCTGTTGCTCTGCACTTTTAACAGCATTTAAATATGCTCAATCTTTTCAGAGATTTTATTTCAAATAAGTAAACTTATTATACCTCATCCAGACTGCAGTGACATTATTTTGAACTAAAGGCAAAATAATAATCTGTCACATTTTTCTCAATTGTAGGTATCCATGCAGTCAGCATGTGAACTCTATCTAGTATTGATAAAATAACTGACATGTGTGGGGATAATGACAGAGACATCTGATTCTCTTCTATTTAGAATTTCTATCTCTATTAAAGGAGATGATTTTAGGGAAGTTAGAGAAGAAAAACAGAAAAAACAATACTGTTGCTATGAAATGGTGACCAATTTGATACAATCAAATGCAAGATCATTAATATAAACATTTACAATAATGAAAATATAAATTATTAATTATGCAGCATGCTTTAGGGCCATTTCTACAGTTAGTACATATTACAAATATTAAATGCCTTTAATCCATCCATTGTACATAACTCTGTAAATCATGTTTACATAATAGACAAAAAACACTTCCTACCTATTCTGTTTCTTCTGAATTTTAACAGTGAAAGTGTTATCTTGAGCTGGGAAAGTTACCCTGACCGTGATCAATGAATACAGACAGGGCATTGTACACCCGTTCCAAAAGCTGGAAATCAAACAACAATGTTAGAATTACTTGCAGGATTTACCCAAAGAAATGCTTAATAGGCAAGTGCAATGGAAAAATCAAGTATTTCCTAAAATGATGTTAGTATTACACATAAAGTTTTAAACTTTTTTGTTTTCACTGTAAAGGTATCACTGTATTATATTAAAAGATTATAGGCCATGATTAACCATTTAACTGATATAATCTTTACAAAAATAAAGCTAACAGCTTGCCAGGAACTAAATTTACTCAAAATCTTTCTGTACCTTTTAAATCAGTAAGTGGTTTAGTTTATTAGAACTTTATTCTCACAGTGGTAATTTTTTAAAAGCCTGCACAGTGCTTAATCTGATTTCTTAGATTATACTTGGTTTAAAGAAAAAGTCTGCCCAAACCATCATCAAGACTTCAGTTCAACCTAATGTAGAAGAAACCTGAGTTTGGATGTAGAAATAAGAATTCATTCAATTTTCTCTGCTATCATACATAATGCCTTCAGCCAAAAGTAAAGCTTCAAGCAGGACTCTATGGCTTTATCTGTATTTTCTTCCCCCTTAAGTATTAAGTAAATCTTAAATTTAAAGCAGTTTTTGGAGGTTAAATGTTCTCAAAGCAATGTAAACTAGTTATAAAATATCTCACCACAGACAGCAGCAGCTCTAGTGAGCCACATGAAATTAACAATGAATCAGTTCACACTGTACAAAAAGGGTACATAACACTTATGCCTCACCTCTAGTATCAAAACCATCTTCATATATCCCTTTTATAAGAATATTGATATGTATGCTTCATGAATTTCAGGCTCAATTCCTTTTGTTTAAACATTACTGGCTGTACATAGTATATGCACTGAATTTCCAATGACTGAGACAAATATGGATCAAAGACCTATACAAATACAAATTATAAACATTCATGTAGATTACAAGAGGTCTGAGGTGGCAGTTTAGGAATTTAAGTTAACCCTTCTAAAACTTCATTTCAAATAACTGTTCCCAGGCACATCTAGCCAAAGTCCAGACAAAAATCTGATTTTAAAATCTCATTCTCAACCTTTGAAAAGTAGAGCCTTCAGAAGAAGAATGGACTTAACTTTAGAGCACTGCCTTAGAGAGTTGCAGCATCTAAATATTTCCCAGAGATGTGACCCAGGAAACACTTGGTTATTAGCTTATTAACATCCATTTCATATACAATTCTGATGATTTCATGGGGGCAACGCATACCATCAGTATCATTTGACAACAGGATCTGCAGACACAGTGCTGTCGGACAGGTCTCCGTTGCTTGTTTTAGTCTCTTCTGGAAGCATGAGTGAAAATAATGGACATATTTATGTTCATTTTAAAAAGCGAATTAAGTAAATAAGAAGGACTAAAAAAAAAAATTAAGGACTATATTGCTAAATTTCAAATTAAGAAAATGCTACATCCACCAAATGTTTCTCTAATATCACAAATTATATGTAGTTTATTTACCTTAATTTTTTAGAAATCTAGGCTAAATATTGCAAATATAATTGTTTTGACTGGTTTGTAATAGTGGTAGAGAATTGTGAGAGAGCAAAACTGCATCTGAGGTGGGTTTCACACTGCACCTTCCCCCAGCTGGGCCAAGAAATTGTAGTGCTATTATTGATAGAAACATGGTTACAAATTCACATATAAAATTGTCCAGAATGAATAACTTTCCAACTGTATTTATAATTTATTTTTAAATGCAGTTTTTTATTATGACTGTGATAAAATGAATTTCTGCCTTTTGTGAAAAATGCCATATATATATATATATACTTCATTAACAGAGAAAAACTAATGTTTTCAGCAACTTTGACAACATCTCTGAGCAAACTTTAGCTAAAATAGAGTCCTAAAACAACCACCACCCAGCATCAGGCACGTGGGTGACATACATTACCCAAAACCCTAGAAAGCTCCTTAAGAACAGCAGTCCAAAGCAAGGAGCTCCACTGAGACTGAAATGTCTGTTTTGTCTTAATGCTTTAGGCCTTAAAGTAAATGGCCAATCCACCTGCAGAATATTCCTAGTTACCTAGGCTGGAGACAAGGTTCTGGCATCATGAAAGGCCTGAGCAGAACGTAAGCAATAACTCAATTTCTTCACAATTTAGATTATACTGACTCAAATTCTTCCAGATGGCTTTGCTAAGTATTATTTTTAAATGAACCCAAACATAACACATTTTTATTTAATCAATATTTAGTATCTTCCAGGTAACAGCCGGCAGTCATTCTTCAAGAACACGATTATTATTCAGTCTAGATTCCAAAAATGCCTGCATATGCTAATAAGTAATACTGATGGAACATTATCAACAGGGAATAGGGTAACTGATATAAGTGGTCTACCCAAATGAATCACCTCTATTCAGTGTGAAAAACATATTTATTTTAAAATCTAACTGGCAAAATAAGGTTAATAAAAACATCACATTTTATGAAGTATCTTTTATTCTTGATTTGTAAAATACAAGTAAGAAAAAGGAAAAAGAGCAAACATGAAACCTGTCATGTTGCTGTACCTAGTTTTAAGCTTCCAAAGAGGAAACCTAAGTTACATAATTTCCATAACAGAAAAAAGGAAATATCCATTCTTCAGGGAAGACAATTGTTGCTAAATTTCAAATTTGAGAGAAATGTACCATGAGGGTCCCTTAAGTATGAAATGCTGAACGATTTACACCCACAAAGAATATAATGGACAGAATCCTCTCCTTAATGACTATCAGCTATTATGGCTCTACTGCTCTCTAATTCTCCAAGGCATGGCTATGGAGGAGCACAGGAGACTATTACTGTGACACTAAAATGGCCCTGACTATTTTATGTCTCCTTAATCACCTGTCCCATACATTCAGTCAGTGTCTAGTCATCAGCAGCTCTGACTTAAGCCAACATTTAGTCTCCTCCTCTAATTTGTTCCTTCTTATCTGATACAGTTGAAGGGTGAAAGAAAAAACCCTAAACTTGGTAAATTTTTTTAATTAAGAGATGAACTGAATCAAGAGTTATCTCAGAATGAAATGCATAATCTATGTTAAATTTCTTTTCAGTTTCACAAATGATCCCCTTAGGCTTTACTTCTTTAAAAAGACATTTCTAGGTCTATATTATTTTTCAAAAAGAAAAGTCTGACTAGATAAAATGGGGTATTCGTGTCTACTACTAAAGACAGATTTATTGGTCTTTCCAAATTTAAGCCACTCACTGACCTTCTTTCTCTTTCTTTTCTTGGTTTTCTTCAGCTGCAGTCTTGTCAGCTCTGAAGAAAATTCTTGCACTGCTCAGTGAGAAACAGAGCAATTCAAATTCCTAAGTAAATTGAAAAAATTAGAAATAAAAGCTGAAAATACTTTAGTAAAACATCAAAATTATATTTAATATCTCATTATTTCTAAAAAGCTCTAGTGAGTGCAAATCGCAAATACAGAAACTGAACTGTGTAATCCACCCATTTTTAAAGATATGAGTCAAATGGCTTCCAAATACCATTCATTTAAAAATATACTCTTATGACCACTATTCATCTCACTTGTTAAAATGGGAGTTTCAATATGATTTATGTTTCTTCAGTGATCAAGAAGTAATGGATATTAAAAAGTCAAAGCAGATCTGACTGTTACTCTCGTCTACCTGTAGATAAACATCCAGTCGCTTCTGAGTGAGATTCATGGTTTGTAGTAGTTTTTCATCCTGACTAGTTGACTGCACATTCTGTTGCTTAGCAACTGCTCTTATCTCCTTCAGGTACTTCTCTCTAACAGACTGGAACCAGTGAAGTGAGTCAAATTCCTGGTACTGATCCAAAAGCTTCAGAATATAAGCCACACCTAGAGTCACCAGCAAAACCAAAACGAAATTACAATGTGTAGACAAGTTATATTCTACTCCACCAATAATTCCTAAAATTAAGCTAACCATTTTGAATTAATCCTCTTTCAAATTACATTCTACAGCACAAATGAATAAGTTTAGCAACATGGCTTAATTCCTCCTTAAAAACATATAAAGAACTAAAAAAAAGGCCAATCAAGAAGGAATAACATGGCTATGAAAATCACCTGGAGATAACATATGGCTGTAAAGGTGGGGAAAAACTTCCACTGCTAAATAGACAACAACTAGGAAGCTACAGGAAACTAAATACAAGATGCTCAAACTGTAAATAAAACCACAACAAAAACAAAGCCTAAATAATTGGGTCCAACCACTCTAAGTGATTAGCAATACCAAAGGAGCATGAACAACAGTATAAGTAATGGTCAATCAGATGACCCAGCCAAAAAATACAGTAAACACTGCTCGTGAAAAACAAATCTACAAAGAGCACATAGCTCTATTCTCAAGCAAACATTCTGAAAATTCCATTGTAAGGTAAACATAAAATTCATGAGAAAACAATACCACTAAGCTTACCCATGGCAAAGCCATCATCAGTAAAGGCAGCTCCAATTTTATTTTTTTTATTCAATTTCTCCTTGCAACTAATGGAATGCTCTACAAAGTTGAGGGTCTAAAAAGATATAACAACATTATTAGAGAAACAATTGTGCTAAAAAATCTTCAGTTCCTAAAACAGACATTTCAGAAATTATAAACAGGATCTCTTCTAAGCTCCTGTCCTTTTGATTTGAAACATTTCCCTCATATAAATAGCCTCTTGGTGAGGTCATAATCTGTGTGTATCTCTTAATAGCTCTTCTTTCCAAGTCCTTTAAATATGAGCACTCCCTCAATCACCACTTAACCCAAGCACAGCGCTTTTGTGTATGGCTCATTCTAAAATATTATGCACATTTAACAAATGAAGGCACTGAGACTTGAGTGGTTTAGTAACTTGCCTAAAGTCATACTCTAAATCAAAGTTGTAGTCAGAAAAGTAGGCCTGCTTTACTTAAAAGCTTAAGCACTCTTAAGCATGGCAGTCCTTACTTCTGCCCACCCAATTCATTCTACAATAGTAGTTCTTACCATATTCTCAGTTTAAAAGGCTTAGTAGTCATTTGGATAAACAAATTCCCTCCAAAAAAAGCACTTCCCTAAAAGTTTAGCTCCTCTGAAATACCTTATCTAATCATAGCATTTATTCAACAAATATTTACTGAAACTTAATAATAATAATACCAGGCATTATTAAATAATTACAATAAAAAAATGAATACCATCAAAGAGTTCACACTCTATAGAGCAGCACTCCTGGCAATGACAGAAATGCTGTGTATCTACACTGTCCGATACAGTAAGCCACCAGCCACATATGGCCACTGTGCACTTGAAATGTGTACGGTAAAACTTAGGAACTGAACGGAATTTCTTCATAAGATTTTAACTAATTTACATTTAAGTAGCCATTAGGGGCTACAAAAGGATAGCACAGCACTGGGATATAGAGAGACCTGTTTAAAAATAATTATGGTACAGTGTGATAAGTACTATAATAGCCTACACTGTAAACAAGATTATCAAGTTCCACTTTTTTTGCCTGTGAAACTTACTTGGCAATTAATCACATTTTATAAAATCTTTGTCAACTGTTACTTAAATCTTTAGATATCTCATTTATGTTTGTCTTCTTTCTGGAATTAGATTATAAACTCAAGGACACAAGAATAGTGTCCTATACTTCTCTTCTTTGTAGTGTTTGTAATCCCTCTTGTTTTCTCCATCACTAACTGAATTCTGACAGCAGCTCTGCAAAACTAGACTCTTCCTCAATCCCACAACGGTTTGCCATTGCTGTTTACCATGACTTCAAATTAAAGAAAGATGGTGAGAACTCACCATGAGTTAACTACACTATTATCAAAGTATAACTAAGATAGACTCGCCTCCAATCTGACACTTCTATTCATATCTGAAGATGAAAAGATAATGCCTATCAGATAACTGTGGACATTTTTGCTACATAACAATTATTATAATAGAGCATTAACAATTAACGTATAAAAAAAAACAGTAGAAAGGAAAATGCGTGAAGAAAAAAGCTGTCCATAGACCATCAGCTGCTTTCAATGGATAATAATGGTTCTAATATGTTAGAACGTATGTGTTAATTCAGGCAGCAATGTGAAAAGTTATAACTCGATCAAAGTTAGATGTAATCAAAAGCTACGTCTGCTCAGTGATATTTAGATTTTAGAGCTATCCATTTACAAATTTTTTAAGAAAGAGCTTTGTTATAGAAACCTTTATAGAAAAATAACTCTTATTGCTATATATACCTCTCTAACCTCTTAACTCCATTTTCCCCACTGTGACAATTGTTTTTATATTGCGATTTTGGTTAACTTGAGCTATTTTTACGATGCCAACTACAGAATTAGAGCAAAACATACCATATACTACAACAAGAAAGCACTAAAATTTTAGCTTAGATGTTCATATTTACTACCAAAGAGACAGAAGTTGTCCTCAAATAGTATGCTTTTAAGAAATACTTCATATTTTAACAGTCTACACTAATCACTTAAAATGACTATATGGTATAATTCAGCCCAAAGATTATATGTGTATGTGTGTATGTGTATGTGTGTGTGTGTGTGTGTGTGTGTGTGTGTGTGTATAAAATAGTGTATGCTCAAGTAATTTAAATCACACTAGGATTTCTCTGGCTGTTATGAACAAATAAGAATCTATCTGAACTACGAATAAGTCTCATTCTACATAGCTAATAAGTAAAAATTCTAGGCCGCATTCACTGAGACCACATTTAGTTTTATCTACAACCAGAAAGTCAACAATATAGTCTGTTTGCATTTCCTGCTGTAAAAAAAACTGGATCTATTTATTAATACTTTTTCAAAAAATTCATTTTGGGTACTAAAAATACTCACCAGAGGTGGAACAATGATATAGAAATTTCGGAGATGTATATTCTTCGGCCTTCGAAATTCTGGAGCAAAAACATCCACAAGCATTTTGAAATACTCTGTGCCTTCGGCAGAATTTCGTGTGTGATCGCTGAGGACGGAATCCAAATGCCTAAAATGCAAAAAAATTATTTACTTGGTTCCTTTCTCAAAAGATGTGGCTTTTAAAATCCACTTCTCATTAGTTTAGATGAGAGCACTCAAAAATGTGAACTATAAGACACCTCTAAGTAAACTTCCTTGGGGTTCAGAATGAACTCATTTTTTTATGGACAGAGCCTAATCAATATGATTTAATTAACTTAGTCCCTAAAACAGAATATGTAGGGCCTCTTGGAACTTTATAGAATTTTCTATTTCTTCTTCTCACAATGAGCCCTGTAGAATTCCATTTCATTGTGAATAAATTCGTTTTCATCTTAAATCTCTTCACTAACGCTTCTTCTGTACCTCCTTACCTCAACTGAAACCCATCTCCTTTTGAAGAACTTAGCTTCCCACTCAACCTTCAGAAACATTAACTGCTTTTTCTCCTACATCCCTTATGTATAGCTATTACCACTTTCAAATTATTATTCCCCCACCACTAGACGGTCTTAGAAATCTCTCCTTTGAGACTCATGATCCAACTATATCCAACTACCCTCTCCTGAAAGCAGGCATCTATAACAGTTTTAACCACTGCTCTACATGTGTTTATCTTGGACTATGAGACCTACTCCAGTTCTCCTCCATTATTCTGGAAGACTTAATGTCCACTTAGATAATTCATTATCATAACCTCATAACTCTATGACTTCACCTGCCATGAACTTTCCTTCACTTGATGAGTAAACATTTTGGGTGAGAATACAAAATAGGTACTTGCCATTACATCAGGGGGCCCTATAATGTCAGCATGTCCTGTTACTGGTGATGCTAAGTTTGATCACTTGGTTAAGGTGGAATACATCAGTCTCTGCATTGTGAAGATGTTTTTTCCCTTTGTGATTAATAATCAATTGCTGAGATAAGTTTTTCACAGTGAATGAATACTCTGTTCTCCAAAAATGTTTGAGAACCCACTGATGATTTGTCTCATTTCAAGCATTACAGTGATGGTTGCAAAACTGTTTTTTTTCCTAAATTTTCTCATCCCTTCTGTATTTACTAGCTGGCTAGCACTGTAAAAAAGAACTTTCCCTCTGCTTCTCCAACTTTTCTTATTATCACTATACCCACGGTTTCTTTTTTAAATTCAATGTATTATAAGCAATTTCTACCATTATTCTTTTTGATATTCAAATTGTCTCCACTTTGCCCAGGACTCAATAAGTGTTACAATTATTAATACTATAACTTAGTTTTCTAAAGACTTTCTTAACAATTCTGCATGCCTCTCTCAAGTTTTAAATTGTTTTCCAAAATCACCATTTACTCAAGTCTGTAGATCTGCACTGTCCAATAAGATAGTCATTAGCTATTTAAATTTAAATGAAATAAAAATTTTAATTCAGTTCCCTAGTCCCATTAGCCCTCTTTCCAGTATTCAACAGCTACATGTGGTAGTGACTACTGTACTGGACACTGCTGCTATAGATTACATGAAAGGAAGGACTAGTATTCTAGAAATACTAGTTGGCAAATAGAAATATTTAAAAAGAGTAAAAAGAAATAAGTGAAATGAATTTTATTAATGAGATATTTGGCATTCTTTTTTAAACACTAAATCATCAAAACCAGTTATGAACTTTACACTTTAGCACATTTCAATTCGGACTAGCCACATGTCAGGTGTTCAACAGTCACATGTATTAGAAACCCATGGTCTAGAAGATTCCTTTTAGGGAAGTTGGAAAGGCATCAGAATACTGTAGTCTTGAAAAAATTATATTTCATAAACTGAGACCATTACTTGCGTAGTAAAAACACTGACATATAAGTTTATATATTACCCTCTAGTCCTGTCTTTAACATTTAAATGAACATATACTTTTCAAATCTCCAAATTTAAATTATTCCAAAATTAGATTACCTAGCTGCTTTTAATGTTTCTTCTGCAAGACCTTCTTCTTTTACTAGTTCTTCAAAATTTACAATATCTTCAAGATCAGGTACAAATCTACATAAGAATTTGGGAAGGAATTTATTAAGTTAAATATGTGCAACTGACACAGATATGAAAGCAGTACTGTAAGACTCTAAATTTTTCAACTGTATCTTTGGAAAGAATTTTGCATTTCAGTTATATTATTAATATCACCACTTTAGTTCCACAATTGAATTCTAGATATATGAATAATCAAATTATCCTTAAAAATCATGTAATCTATAGAACCATTCACAAACTGTACCAATAAAAGAAATTAACTATAACCTTAAGTTAACTATAAGCTTTATTTATAAGTTATAAGTTAACTAAATAAAGCTTTTCAACGGTCTGCTGTAGTCTTAAAATTTGAGAAAAAATTTAACTAGTACAACTAATGATTTTCTTCCATATTTGATCTCAAAATGTATCAACAAAAAAAGAAAAAAACCCTCTCTACATTATTACTTATAAAAAAGACATATTTAAATGACATTTCTAAATGGCATAAACAAGGCAAAAATATGTTTGCATCCATACCTAATGGCATTGCTGCTACAATGAAGGCCACCAGATCTTATCATCCGTACATAGCCCATAGCATTACCTTAAAAACCACACACACAAAAAATCAGATGTTTATACAAATAACTCTAAGTTCTAATAATCAGGAATACAGTTATTTATAGCAATTACAAGGTTTCCACTCCTAAGTAGCAAGAGATTTTGCTGTATTTTACACTTCAGTTTTTGCTCTATAAAAATAAAACTTACATATTTGTGCACTTAAAATATAAAGGTACATATATACATCTATATTAAATATTTTTAAAATAAATGTAACTTTCACTTGTAGTCATTAAATGCTGACATTTTTAAAAAATCACTTTAATATATTACTATATCAATAATTTCTTCACTCACATTAAGTATGTGTTTGTGTCTCTCTCTCACTCTCATACACACACACAGATGGAAGTGATATTCAGAAATCCTTATTTGATGCCTCCCAAACTAATATCTCCAACCTGGGCTACTCCTCTAGGCTTTTTTATCCAATGCCTACACCTACATGTCTAAAAGAAATTTTAATTTAGTAAGTTCAACTCAAACTCAAGATCTTCACCCCCAATTATATTTTCTACCTTAGAAAATGACAATTCTATCCTTCCAGTAGCTCAGGCCAAATGTGCTGAAGTCATCCCTGACTCCTTCCTTTCTCTCACACTTTATATCTAATCAATGGGCAAATTATGTTGGCTCTACCTTCAAAATGTAGCCAGAATCCAACCAGTTTTCACCAGCTTCACAGCTATCACCCTATTCCAAACCAGCACCATCTCCTGCCTAGAAATGCGCTATGCAATGGCCTCCTGATCTCTCTACTTCCACCTTTAGCGTCCCACCCCTCACAATGTTTCCTTCACATAGCGGCTGGTGGTTCTTTTAAAACTAAGTTGGAGCACTTCATTCCTTTTCTGAAAACTCTACAATAGCTCTCCATCTCAGAATAAAATCCAAATTCCTAACATGGTCATCAGAGCCTTGTATGATCTTGCCCCTTGCTGCTGTTCTGATACCATGCCCTACCATTCAGGTCTTCACTAACTCCATTCCAGCCCCTGACTATTTCCCAAAAGTGCCAAGCAGACTCAGGCATTTTACATTTAGTGTCGCTTCTTTCTGGTATACTCTTTTCCTAGCTATGCATGCACATGGCTTATTCCTTCATGTTATTTAGGTTCCTGCCCATATGTCACCTCCTTAGAGCTTTCCCTGAATATCACTAAATAGCACTGCCCAGCACCACTACATCTGCTTACTCAGCACCTATCATTGATACATTATATATCTCTTTGTGTCTCATCCCACTAGAATGCAAGATCCACGATACAGCTTTTGTTTTCTTCACTGCTCTATCCCTAGAGCCAACATTTCCTACTCAAATGAAATGAAATTACTTGGGAGAAAGAATAGACAAAAAGGTAAGAAGCTGTTAACATTTCACAACCATATATTATAGTAATATGTACTTTACATACATAATCTCATCTGATACCTTTTAAAACCCTCAAGTAGTATTACTGAATCTATTTTAAGGCTTATCTCAATATGAGAGATGATGTTAAAATGTTTCCTTATGCATCTTAGAAACATCAAGTATCTAGTGTGATTGTTTTCCTCCAAATTGTCAAACTGGTATCTGACTGATCAAATGTGCTAGTGAGAAGCAAATAGGGAGTAGCAGTTAAGAGCAAACCTCTGAAGCCAGACTAGTTGGGTTCAAATATGGACTCTGTACTTTACAGCTGTAAAACCTAGGTCAAGTTATAAACTTTGTGTCTTAGTCTCCACATCTGTTAAATTAAGCTCTAAAGGGGCAAAGACTTTGTTTATTGTCATAGGTATCACCAGCACCTAGGAACACTGTGTTGTCCTCAATAAGCCTGTGGAATGAATGAATGGAAATAACATTTACTTCATAACATTGTGAGTTTTACATGCATTAGAACATATAAAGCACTCAGAACAGCCTTGGCACATAGTAAATAAATGCTCAATAAATGTTAATGTGTCAATTATTTCAGCAGGCAAAGAAGGACTTAGACAAAAGGACTTCTCACTTTGCTCCCAGCTCTGAGATTCCTTACTCCTTTTCTCAAGAGAGTGAAGAGACTCAAAAGCACATTACAATTTTTCATAGGCAGAGGTAAAGAATTTATATTTCCTAAGAAGAGAATAAAGAATAAAATGCTGGAACAAAGTAAAAAGGATAATATGCGCCAACTGCGGAATACATGCTAGTGGCAACAGAGGTGTCGTTATTTTTTGTGTATTGGGGGAAAATGTGTATTTTGATGTGTATTGGGGAAAAATGACTAGCATATTAAGCTCATGATTTAATGATAATTTCATAGTACAAAATTATACTTTTAAAAAATATAAAAACATGAAATAAATACTACTACAGGCAGTATTCACATGGGGGAAAAAACTCATACTGGTGTATGAATTAAGTGAAGTTTTAAGCAACACTGCTCCAGAAAAACAGCTCTTAATTTGAGGCCCATGGACTCTGACTTTGAGCATCTGAACTCCAGTATACTATATGCAAAAATGTACGTGAACATGCATATGGGCACTGTTCTGGGAAAAACAAAAATCAATCCAGAGTTTTCATCAGATTCTCAGAAAGGGTTAAAAACTATTGCTCCAAGCGTTTACAATCTAATATGTCATCAAATATCACTATGAATAAAAAAGTACTTATTTGAAAATACTTCATTATTAAATTGTTTAAAATTAAAAATTTACTAAGGTAAAATTCTCTAAGTTCTTGTACTAATACAAAATAGAAAGGCCTAATATGTAAACCAATTAATTTATAAAACTTAAGCTAGTGCTCACCGACTTTACTACCTAACTAAATGCTTATAACACCCTTCCCACTAGTAAACTTAAAGCCCCTTAGAACAAAGGCTATTTGTATTCTCAGCATCTAGAAAAATATCTGGTATAACAGAGCCTTTATAAATGTTTGATAAATGAATGAATGAATCTCAGGAGGCACAATTTTACCAAATTATAGTCAATAAGAATTTACTAACTGCTTGGCGTCTGCAACTGTGAAGAATACAAAACACCTTTGGACTTGGAGCCAAAAAAGTCCCAGCAACGCCACTTATCTCTCTTGTGTTTCTCTTTTTTCATCTTTAAAAACATGACTATGTGCCTATCTCAAGGGTTACTGTGCGGATATTAATAGAGATAATATATGTGAAAAGCTCTAGTAAGCATAAAGTTTTTTTAATCTAGGATTATTTTAAAATGCAGTTCTTGTTTTTAAATACAGTATTACACATTTCAGAAGACAAGTTCTACTTGTAAGCAGAAGGACAACTCAAGAAATTATATATAAATATGAAATGATGTAGCATAGAAAAATTATTAGTTAACTTTTCACATAAACATTTTACACCTTTGCATTTAGGCGTAACTTTTAAAAGTCTAAAACAGTGCCTTGAACACAGTAGGTACCCAATAAATAGTTACCAGTTGACTATTTACCATGAGTATGGCCTTTGAGATGAGTTAGTTATTATATTTTTAATTTAACTGAAGAGCTTATCCACAAAAATATTTATATTATATTTATAAATATTTCATTTATTTAAATTAATCCACAATCTCTCAATTATTATGCACCAACAGTCTAATCATACTTGAAAAACTTCTGGTAAGAAAAGGAAATTATTAGTGGAATAAAGCTGAACTCAGGCACTCACATATTGAAGTTTATTCGTATGAGATACTTAATATATGAGATAGATTCTTGGGATTTGTACTTTATTTCCCAACACTTTTACAGTAACTTACCAATTTGGCTGATGAGTTGCCTGAACTGATCAAGGTAGCTTTGTCCCTCTGGGGTTATTCCAAGTTTTCTGATGCCTCGATTGAATTTTTCTGCTCTTTCAAAAGGATACTAGAGAGATAATTTGAAGACTACCATTATTAACAAAGACCCCTAAAGCATAAAATGCCTACCATGACAATACCACTGTCCTTTCTAATTTTGTATTTACATTGTGCTTAAAAAAAGTCACTGAAGTCTGATGACAAAAAATTTATAGCACAAAAACTACCAATATTCAAGGTCAATACAAATTAAATAAGGAGAATAATTATTAATGCCACCAACTTTAGGTTTTCCACCAATATTATTTGTCTCCCTAGACCCAACAACTCTGTCAGATAGATAAAAGAAATCAATTCCTCCTAGAAACATTTGTTCAGAAATGTGTGACCAAGTTTCCATGGCCTGAGAAGTATCAGGGATTTATAATTTTTCAAGTCTTAGCCCATTAAAAGATTTAGAAAATTACTCATTTTATATTAATAAAAAGTGGAAATACTTATCCAACAACAGTATTATTATTTATTTCTCTAAACACTAGTAACTTCTGTTCCAATAAAGATGAGAGTGAATATAATTTTGTACTGATAACTGTAATCTGTAATTTTAATAATTATTTCACCAGAAAGTAATATTTTGCCGCTCTGACACTGAAAAGAACTAAACTAGTGTATAAAAGGGCTGGAACTAGGTGATGCTTAAGACAGTTCTGGATGCAGCACATCAAACGTTAAGATCCATCTAAGCCTGTTGGTTCTCCATCCACGTGGCTATATGCCTCTGTACTGTTACCACTTGCAATTCTTCATTTCACTATGGGAAAACTTAGCCCTGAGGGTGAAGGGAAAATGACATTCTTATAAATTATAGGTGGGACTGTCAGTTGGTACAGTATTTTTAGAGTACTTGGCAATATGTATCAGAATTTTAAATATTCTTTGCCCTTTTCCTCTTCAAGGAATCTTTCAAAAATATTTGAACACACAGATAAATGTTCAAAGATGTTATGTGTAGCACCATTTGTAACACAGAAAAATCAGAAAAAACTAAATATCCACTCAGTAGGAGAAGGTTAAAGGAGTTACAGTATACATCTTTACTATTAACTCTTCAAAAACATGAGGTAGACCTATAAGTACTGACATGTGATAAGCACACTGCAAAACAGTATGTTTAGTTTTAGTCCATTTTTGTTAAGACAAACAGTATTTGTAATGCACAAATACATGTTTATCACAGACATCTGGAGGGCATCACATGACACTGTTAATAGCAACTGCCTCCAGAAAATAAAACTGGAAGGAAAGAGAAATGAAGGAGGATATTTAGTTTATGCACTCTATATCGCCTAAATGTTTCAAAATGAGTATGTTCTGCTTGTGTATTATTTTAAAAGAAAGAAAGGTAACACCTGACTTACAATGATCATTTAATTTTTCCTTACACTTTTGTTTACAGTGAATGCAAAGAGTAAGAAATTGCAAGGGAAAATATAGAAAATAGGAAGCCAAATCGAGGAAACATTATGTGAAAAATAATAAAGAAAAAAAACCCCAAGAGAAAAAAAAACCCATAATGAATTTTAGCATAAACATTTGCCATACAGGCAAACCTTGGAGATACTGCAGGTTTGGTTCAAGACCACCACAATGAAGCAAATATCGCAATAAAGTAACATGAATTTTTTGGTTTCCCAGTGCATATAAAAGTTATGTTTACATTGCACTGCAGTCTATTAAGTGTGCAATACCATTATGTGTAAAAAAAAATGTACATGCCTTAATTTAAAAATACTTTATTACTAAAAAATGCTAACCATCATCTGAAAACACAGGTTTGCCACAAACCAATTTGTAAGAAAGGCAGTATCTGAGAAGCACAATAAAGCAGAGCACAGTAATATAAGGTATGCTTATATAATACTCAGCAGTTGAATCAAACTACCTTAAAAAGAAGATGTAAAAATACCTTATGATCATTTTGGTCCTTGATTTCCCTGAAAAACCGAATATCTTTAATCAATCTGGATTTGATATGTTCATCATACATAAATTGGCTAAATATATAGAACTTCTTTTTCAAAAACTGGTAGGTGAAATTAACCTATAAAATTAAAATTTCAAAAATTGGAGAACGTTATGAAAATTAATTTCAAATCAATATTACTGAATAAAATAATATGTTGGACCTGAATTATTTAAATAAAGTTTTTTTTGCCCAAGTTTACAGAGCTTTCTAAAAGCTCCCCTTAAATATTTTTATGACACAAAAGGAAAAAAGAAATTTAAAAAATGGAAAATACTTTCATAATAAGACTAAGAGCTATAGTGAGAATCATAAACCAGATTTGACGCTCTAGTTTTCAAGTCATAAACCACACTCAGAAGCTTCTATGTTCCACCATTCATAAGATTACTTATTACTAATCTACATGTCTAAAACGATACTAAAGTAAGAAACATGGTGCAAGAGACCTTTCCTGAAGGAAGAGAGTAAACATTCAATTATTTATCCATAAATATTTTGAGCACCTCTTATGTACAAGGCAATGTACCTGCTCTCATGCTAGACATGGTCATCATCATGAAGTGTATATTCTAGCAGGACAGGCATTTTAAGACAAGTATATGTTAAATAAACTATTATATCTCAACTGCAATAATTTCTAAAATGAGAAATATAGGTGTTCTGAGAATGGGTTAAAAGGTCCTGACCTAGACTCAGAAAACACTGAAAAAGTAGGATTGGAGCTGAGATTAAAGTCAAAATAACAAGATTAATTCTGACCGACAGATGAAAGCCTTGTACTAATTTCCATCCCCACCACCCTCAAATATTACTAATTATTTTTGCACATGTATGCCCTTTTTAACAGTCTTCATCACCCAGTTATATAAATGCGTGCTTTCTCAGAACTTTTCTTGTGGTTTAAACATTGCTTTTTCTTGATCTCCTCAGCAGTAGTAGTCTTAGAAGTAGTCTCTTCTTTACCCTTTCCATTCCTTTTTTTCCATACACTTATTTATTTATTCATTCATGGCTGCGTTAGGTCTTTGTTGCTGCACGGGCTCTCTCTAGTTGCGGCGAACAGGGGCTACACTTCTTTGTGGTGCGCAGGCTTCTCATTGTGGTGGCTTCTCTTGTTGCAGAGCACGGGCTCTATGGCGCGTGGGCTTCACTAGTTGTGGTGCACGGGCTTAGTTGCTCCGCGGCATGTGGGATCTTCCCAGACCAGGGCTCGAACCCGTGTCTCCTGCACTGGCAGGCAGATTCTTAAGCACTGCGCCACCACGGAAGCCCATATCCTTTCCATTCTTAAGAGTGGGTAACTCTGCCAGCCTCTGATCTTATTTCTTCTATGCTCACCTCATCATCACCAGACATCAGGAATTTACATTCATTAGTGTGGTTAACTGATTAACAACTGTTTTTCCTGCTAGAGTACAATTACTGTGACAGCAGGAAATGTCTGTTTTTCTTATCCCAGTGCCCAGCACAGTGCCTGAGACACATAAAATATGAGCATAATTGTATCTGTTACATGAATGAGTGTTTGACAGATGAGGTCAAAGAAGAGTTTGATCCTTAAAGGTTCAGAGTTTATTCATCCTGAAAGGCTCAGACATCTCTACATGGATAACTCCTTGTTTTAAATTTGAAACTCTGACTACCTATGGCCCCTTCCTCTATTGATAACCACTAACAGAGCTCCAATCACATTACTTATCAGCTCAAAGACTTCAATGGCTTCCCCACTACACTAAAATGGTCCCTATGTAACTTTCCAGTCATGTAACTTCTCCCTATTCCCTTACTCCCAAATACGCTTAAGAACACTTTACTATTTAAACATTTGCATTCTTCTTTCCTCAAGGAGAAACTGTGGCCTGAAAACCAGGTAAATTTAAAGACTTCTCTTTTTCCATTGAAGGAAACATAGCATATAAGCTCAAATGATTCTTGCAAGTGACTGAATGCCCATTTCTAAGAAGATTCAAGATATTTTTTCAGCAAATTGCTATTTTTATAGATATCAAATAACTAGTAAACGCCCTCCCAAAAAAAGAGCATGACTGATGTTAAATAAACTATCAATGATTTGCTTTCAGAAGCAACTTACAGAAAATATCAAACAATCCACCCAGATATATACTTATGCTGATGTCCTCAAATCTCCAATGTTATTTATAATGATGATCTTAAGATGGTAAAACATTCTAAAGTGCCTTTTTTTGTTTTTAAGATTTTTCTTGATGTGGACCATTTTTAAAGTCTTTATTGAATTTGTTACAATACTGCTTCTGTTTTATGTTTTGGATTTTTTGGCTGCGAGGCATGTGGCATCTTAGCTCCCCGACCAGGGATCAAACTGACACCGCCTGCATTGGAAGAAGAAGTCTTAGCCACTGGCCCGCCAGGGAAGTCCCTAAGGTGCCTTTTGAATTACAAAGCTTCCATGACATCTAATACAATTTCAGTGACAGACATTTTAATTATACCAAACAGAAAAATGGACATTAAGGTATAATATAAACAAGCAATAATGTATATTTACCAGAATATTTGATGAAAAAAACTACTTTTCAAACTACCAAATTCAACAGGGGTCTATTACCCACACAACCTCCCTCCCAGAAGGTTCTTACTGTTGTATTCATGATTCCTGTGCCATGTGTTCGAATTGAATTAGCAATATGCCGAATGTTAATAGTGTTCAAATGTTTGTTATTGCTTGTTCGTTCAATAAAAATCTGTAATGAAACAAACACAATCAGTAGCAAACACTGGCCAGTTAACCCAAGAATTTTACAATTTTATTTTATTAAAGATAATTGAAAAGTCATTCAAAATGATAATACAGTCAAAGCAAAGGAATAAACAAGATGATCTCTAAACGATTATTTTTTGTCTTCTTTATTTTACTAACTTGCACTATTGAGAATCAATTCTTTGCCCCTCAGCCTTTCTACATTAAAAAAATTTTTCTTGCATGCACATTATGGTCACCTTATCCTTGACAAAGGAGGCAAGAATACACAATGGAGAAAAGACAGCCTCTTCAATAAGTGGTGCAGCTAGATGTAGAAGAATGAAATTAGAACACTTCCTAACACCATACACAAAAATAAACTTAAAATGGATTAAAGACCTAAATGTAAGGCCAGACACTATAAAACTCGTAGAGGAAAACACTCTATGACATAAATCACAGCAAGATCCTTTTTGACCCACCTCCTAGAGTAATGGAAACAAAACCAAAAATAAACAAATGGGACCTAATGAAACTTAAAAGCTTTTGCACCGCAAACAAAACCATAAACAAGACAAAAAGACAACCCGCAGAATGGGAGAAAATATTTGCAAACAAAGCAACTGACAAAGGATTAATCTCCAAAATATACAAGCAGCTCATGCAGCTCAATATCAAAAAAACACACAACCCAATCCAAAAATGGGTGGAAGACCTAAATAGACATTTCTCTAAAGAAGACATACAGATCGCCAACACACACATGAAAGAATGCTCAACATCACTAATCATTAGAGAAATGCTAATCAAAACCACAGTGAGGTATCACCTCACACCGGTCAGAATGGCCATCATCAAAAAATCTACAAACAAAAAATGCTGGAGAAGGTGTGGAGAAAAAGGAGGGAACTCTCCTGCACTGTTGGTGGGAATGTAAATTGATAGAGCCACTATGGAGAACAGTATGGAGGTTCCTTTAAAAATTAAAAATAGAACTACCATATGACCCAGCAATCCCAGTACTGGGCATATACCCTGAGAAAACCATAATTCAAAAAGAGTCATGTACCACAATGCTCACTGCAGCACTATTTACAATAGCCAGGACATGGAAGCAACTTAAATCTCCATCGACAGATGAATAGATAAAGAAGATGTGGCACATTTAAACAATGGACTATTATTCAGTCGTAAAACAGAACAAAACTGGGTTATTTGTAATGAGGTGGATGGACCTAGAGTCTGTCATACAGAGTGAAGTAAGTCAGAAAGAGAAAGACAAATACCATATGCCAACGCACATATATGGAATCTAAAAAAAATGGTACTGATGAACCTAGTGGCAGGGCAGGAATAACGACACAGACGTAGAGAATGGACTTGAGGACATGGGGGTGGGGGGAAGGGGAAGCTGGGACAAAGTGAGAGAGTAGCACTGACATATATACACTACCAAATGTAAAATGGATGGCTAGTGGGAAGCTGGTGCATAGCACAGGGATATCACCTCAATGCTTTGTGACAACCTAGAGGGGTGGGATAGGGAGGGTGGGAGGGAGGCTAAAGAGGGAAGGGATATGGGGATATATGTATACATATAGCTGGTTGACTTTGCTATATAGCAGAAACTAACACAACATTGTAAAGCAATTATATTCCAATAAAGATATTAAAAAAATTTTTTTCTGAAACTCACTCACTTGATTGTTGAGATTATAGAGGTATCGAGACACAAATATATGAATGTTTCTCATAATTTCCAAGACATCCAGGCCCTACAAAACAATCCACAAAGAAGTTCTATTATTATTAGTTTAAAGTAATCAGACATATCAACATAGTGACTTACTGCTTATACAAAGTCTCCCAATATTTTAAAATTATTTTAAAGAACAACTATACAAAAAGTACAACCAAAGGTTAAAAAGAGCCTTCAGACATGTACAGTTAGGACTATCTGCTTGGGGAAATCTGACTGCTTGTTATCTTATTCCTTTTGTGTAGACAGGAACGGTTAAATTTAAAATTTCAAAGATCCATGACTCACAATCATTTTGCCACCACTCTTGAGAATATTTGTCTTCCCAAGGATCTTTTCTATATTTTTTGCAAAGTAAACTAATGGCCAGATTATAAAAATAGATTTTAGAATCTATTTTAGATTTTAGAATTCTAGAATTCTATTTTAGATTCTAAAAGATTCTAAAATAACAGCCAGATTCTGGCTATTATTCTATATATAATAGCCAGAATATGTGTATTATATATAAACAGTATACATTTATAAAATATATACTATTTTTCAGGCATTGTGCAAGGTTCTTTATATGGAATTCGCCAAAATGAGGTATTATTCTTCTTAATTCCACAGCTGAAGAAAATGAAGCTAAGGGAGTTCCGCAAGGAAACTAGGAAAAGGCAGATTTTAAAAAATCTAATTCCAAATCCTTATGCTTCTTTTAATCATACTAGACCACAAGTTACCTAACAAGAATCCCTCTTTCTTCAGTTATTACTCTAATACCTAATGGTATCACACAAACTGTTCCATAGCTTTTCTAATTGGGGCTCAAAGTAATATCACAATACCCCTTTGATTAAGCTTTTATTATAAATTTTCTCATGTTTTAATCTAAAAATTTATTTACTCATTTTTTTTCTCCCACATGAGCTGAGACTGTTTTTATTTATTTTTGTATCCCTAAATGTAGTTCAGCGTCTAGCATGTTTTCAGTAAATATTAAATTTATAAATAAATGAATGAAAGGATATACAAACTGATCCTGCAATTGGTCCCTATATATGCAGTAAGATGAATGAAAAATTATGATCTTCAACTTTTGGAACTGAATTAAGATTTTTTGGTAAACATTATCTGGATTATCTTAGAAAGAATTACATGCACATTAACTGAAAACAAACCTTTGCACTCATGAGATACTGCCATACTGTAAATCAGCTTATTGAATTAGTAAACCTAAATACTTGTTTGCACTCCTCATTTTAAGACAAATACAATTACATAAATTTAACCAATTTTCTAAGATATTAAAGCTTATATACTGTATTTAGGTTTAAAATCCTTAACTGTCACCTTGATTAAACTTTTTAAAATTCGGCAGAAGTCACCTCACTATCCCGACACGTTTCTGAAAAGCTGTATATAAATATATGTATATTTCAAATTTTCAACAAAAGGAAAAGTATAAACATTTGGAAGGCTGTGGTAAATTCTTTCATAAAGCAATTTAGCACCATCTAATTTTTTATTCTTCTCAAGTATGAGGTTTTTTCTTGGAATATAAACATGTACTATATAAAATAAAAAGAAAGAATTTTTCTTAGAGAAATACTGTTATCATGCTACAATCAGACTATACCAAGAACAGTTTATACTATACCTGTTCCAAAGTCTGACTAGGAAGATGTGCCTCAGTCATAACCAATCCATAACGCTGAGTAGCTAAATTTCTCATTTCACTGTAAGTGGCCCAGTCGTGAAGAGCTACTGTCGTTAGATTGTAGAAAGTCTTGTCTAGGTAGTGAGTTACATAAGCTTAAAAAAAAAAAACCAATCAAAACTTTTCTGATTCATGAACAGCAGGAAAGGAAGAGAAATGAAACTAAAAAGGAAACAACCTGTCTTTGAACATTAAATTTCTTCCTTTAAAATAAGGTGCTAGGAAAATAAAAATGAAGAAACAAAAAGGAATTCAAGAAAAAAAAAAAAAAGGAATTCAAGAATAAATGCACTAATACAAAGAAAGATTTTCTTAAGGTTTCGTTTTTGTTATTTGCTCTTTAACAGGGCAAACAGATATAGAATATGACCCTAAGAAGGAAACCAGAACACTCACCTCGAATGTCAATGAAACGATTGAAAAACCGAATTGGATTCAGAGAGAAAAAAAGGGCCAGGTCTTTCATGCCAACTTTGAAAGGGTTTCTGTCATCCAGCTTTAAATGAGTATGCACAGAAAGTCGCAGGTCCTTCTCTATTTCTTTGCACAACTTGTCCAGCAAATGCTATTCACAAAAGAATTGCTATCTTAATTTTTCAAAATAATATTCTAATTGTATTATTCTTCTAGGTGTCTATGTTCTCACTGTTAGAGCTTTAATATCTGTGCAATGATGAAAAAATGTGTCAAACTGGTTTAAGAGTCTAAATACTCTATGGTAAAATATTATTTTATTGGGAGAGTGAAATTATTTTGCTATCTATTGAAATCAATGATTATTTTTGACCAGGGAGCAGTTAGATGAGTTCTAATGAATTCATTAGTATTTTAAGTATAACACCCTTGAAAAAGAAATCAAAAGCTAACGTCGGATGGCTTCATTACAAGGAACATGAATATATAATATAAAGCAAAAAATTTATAGAAACTGGCAACAAAGGAGGAAAGGTCCTGAGAATATGCAAGAGAGAAAAATTTTTTAAAGCTTCCTTGTAATAATCATTAAAAAAAAAAAATCACAAAACTCATTGAGCTAAAGGCAATGAAATTAATCATTTTTTCTGGTGTACCATGGGGTTCTAAGTACTGGCCAGACATGTATCTTATTTTCTAAATACAAGTATTTAATATGAGAAATTATATTTAAAAATTTCACAATTTTATCAAACCTATATAAGGTTTATATTGTGAAGTTTACGCATTTTTAATTCCTCCCTCCATACAAAAATACTGCTAGTTGGAAATTTAATTTTAAAGCTATCAGTGTTTATAATACACACTTCATTAAAACAGGGACGGATGTACTATATTGCACTCAAATTATCTGTTACACAAGTAATAGGCTTTATACTTTTAAATATAAAATATTTCAGTCATTAGCTTTCCAAATGAAATTCAATAAAACATTAATAGTTAAGTTACCTTAACTATATGACCATTAGCTGCAGACAATAGTCAAACCAACTTTTCCATTTGTATTCTTCTAACAAACAGAACTTTAAATTCAAATATACTACTTACTAAAGTAAAAAAAAGTTTTCCAAATTCCTGGATTTCTATATTAAAAATTAGGAATTAAAGACCAATTTAGGACAATAGTGATAGTTCCTTTGTGATTTACAATAATAATCTTAAATTTGTGAAAACTTGCTTCAATCCAAAAAGTTTTTCTAAACATTGCATTCTAGACATGTTTTAAGCTTTTCAATCTCAAAATATGTTACCTCATTTAAAATTTCCATGATTTCCTTGTCATAGCAATCCAGAAGTACTTCATAGGACTCTAAATGCCTTGCATGCATCATAGCAGGTACACAGTCACGTAAAGCACTGAACATGTACTAAGACGAAAAGTAGAATGTACATGAATTTAGAAAAATTACATTTCTAAATTATATTACAAAAGTTAATCACCTACCTTAAAAGACAAAACCTCAATCTGAAGGCTTTTTTACACATGACTATCTTACTTTCCTAAGTAAGAGTTGAATTTTATTCTCAGAAGCATATACTTTAAGTATACAAAAAATGCACATTAACTTATCCTTTTCCTACCTTGATCATTCAAATACACTCATTTCCATAAAGAAATGGAAAGATCTGAACAACATATAACTTACTGACAAATAAGTCATATTATTTTGACACAAACTAAAACCCAGTGCAATGAGAATGATTAGGAATATGAGAAGAGTGAAATATATATTAATTCATTAGTAGTAATATAAAATTTATCTAAGACTATATAAATTTTATTAAATATGCTTAGCACTGTTAAAAAACAGCATCAGCAGTTTTAAAACAGTTTATTAAATGATCTATTTTTAAATTAATTAAAGTGGTTTACACAGTGACTAAAAAAATGATGGGTTTATTCTTTACATTATTCTTTACTTACATGTAATCTGGCTGCATCAACAGCATTTTCATATACATCATCTAAATAAATTGGGAAGACAGCTCGATGCCAGTATAAAAAACAACAGTCACATTGTGTTTGGACTCTACAATGTAAAGTAATAATTAGTGGTACCAAAATTGAAGTAACCCAAAAAAATAATAAAAGGAATGATATTATGTATCATAAGGGTAAAAGCTCTGTCTTACTCTTTTGTATTCCTTACATCATTTAACCCAAAATTAGTATAGAAAAGCCACAAAATAAATATTTTTCAAATTGAACAACAGTAACAAAACACTCCAATACCTGACACTGTCAAAATTCTGCAAATACACTTCAGTTTTAAAGCATACTTAAGAAACAATATAGGGTGGGATAGGGAGAGTGGGAGGGAGGCTAAAGAGGGAGGGGATATGGGGATATATGTGTACTTACAGCTCTTTCACTTTGTTGTGCAGCAGAAACTAACACAACATTGTAAAGCAATTATACTCCAATAAAGGTATTAAAAAATATATACAGATAACTTTGAGTTTAAAATAAATTTATTTTCAATATTATTTGATATGACTAGACTTACAAGACCTGCATCACATGCACCTGTCTCAAAGCTGAAACGGAGACTTTTCAAAAAACTGTGACCAAAACAATGACAACAACAACAAAAACCAGTCGCACTCAACCTGTCTATAATCTGTGCTAAGTGACTATCTCACACATTATCAGGCAACAAAATGATCATTAAGTATCTTAGAGTAAAGAAGCCTCAGTATTTCTACCAAGGGTGGAAAGTTAAATGCCACTAACTACAAAAATCTGAGCTTCTCAGAACAACAAAAACATCATGTTACAAATATGAGCATTAAATACAAATTGTGCTGAAACCTTAATTTGGCTGGGAATCAAAATTCAGAACACCCACTTTCCCATTAAGAAACTTACTGCTTGCTTAATAAAAAGAAAACAATAAAGCCACAGGAGCTATATAAATAAGCCTTCCAAAACCTAATTCATACTAGTGATTGGCTACCCAACAATGTAATTCAAATTCATGCCCCAAATAAAATTACAGAAGACTATGTGAGATGGCTCTAAGTCTCTCACAAATAGATGAAGTCTTGTTATAAAGCAGCAATTTTAAGTCCATCACAGATACACATCACAACAATCACAATAATGTTCCAGGGTCTGCCAGATGCTCTAAGGGCTATATCATATTTTCTCATGTGAGTTCTCCCAAAAGCTACATCCTTACTGTAGAAGCAAAGTTAAAGAAATATGATCGCTTGTCACAGTCTACTTTTAGTCACGCTAAAGAAGTTATGAACAGGAACTAATGGTCTACCTAAGTTATATTCCTTGTCTTGCTATCCTTAAAAAAAAAAAAAAAGCCCTGATGTTTCCATTACCCCTATCTTTTGAGTATCATTACATATACCTACTTACCTTTCTCTAAGTTCACTGATAAGATCCAGCTTTTTCATGACTACTTGAAGTGGAAAGAGTTCTTCATCTTTAAATGTTTTCTATCAGGGAGGGGAAAAAGGCAGAGAAATTGCACTTGTAAGACAGGTTTCTTAGGTCAGTAATAAGGGAAGTGTGAAACCTCAGATCTCACTTTTATTCCATAAATAACAGCAATACACTTACCATTTGTGTGCCAACACTTAGTGCCAAAGAAACAATAAGTCGTCGTTGCTTTGTGCTTGGTCCATTTAGAGTGTTTTCAGCCAAAACTAGAGCAGAGAGCACATCAAGACGCTGTTCACTATATTTTTTGTCAGAAATTACTCTTTTCTTAAAGATAAAAGAAAACAGGAAATATCAGCTTTAAATCTGAGGCAATAACAAAAGATGCAGAAGAAAAATTTCTCAGTTATCTTTTCCATGATTCAATTTAAGAGCACTTAGACAAATACTTTCCCCGTTCAGCTTCTTGTGATAATGTTAGATGCTTTACTGCCATAACATTATCGCTGAGCACTGTCAGGGACAGCAAATTACTAGGCATGCTTCAAAATTACCGTATTGATGTAATAAGAAAATCATTTCTTAAAAGAAGATGCATCATATTTTTAAAATGCATAATATGTCATTTTTTAATAGAACTGTGTTAATGCTACAAGTTCAGAGTAAAGATAACCCTGATCACTCTAAGTAAAATCATAAAATACCACGGAGATTATAACCAAGAATATTGTGTTTGAAGAAATGGAGTACACAGGTTTAACTAGAAAACACAAATAAAACAACAGGAAGGGCAAAATAGAAAGATGATATAATTATGCTGAATACATACGAACTTTCATACCTTGGCCACGGAAATAGAATTAAGAGCCTGATGCTGAAGGTGCTGTGTTATATGTGAGACTGAATCAGCCACAACCAGGCTTCTCCTGTAGAACATATGTTCTATTGCCTAAAAAGAATCACAAGTGATTTTATGAAAATCAACTCAAAACGTTTAGGTAAAATTATAGCATATCTTTATGACCTTGAGCTAGGTAAGACATTTGTAAATGAGATGCAAAAAGCACTACCATAAAGGATAAGACTGGTAAATTCAACTATATTAAATTAATGATTTCTATTTATCAAAAGTCACTATAAAGAAAATTAAAAGACAAGCCAACGTATGAGGAAATATCTGCCACACACAAGGGATTAGTACACAGAATATGTAAAGACACCAAACAAATTAAACACTCTTTTTTAAAAAAGGCAAAAATTTCAATAGATAACTGAACAAAAGACATGAATATATTCCTCACAAAAGAAACACAGTTAACAGTATTAGACAAGATACCATCATTAACAATCAGGGAAATGAATGTTAAGTATAAAATCATTTATAAACACCAATGTGCACGTGCACACACACACAAACACACACAAAAGGCCGATGATACCAATGTTGGTCAGTTAGGGAACAATGGGAAGTCTAATATATTGTGGGGGGTGTGTAAACTGATAGAACTACTTTGGAAAACAATCTGGCATCATCTTGAAAAGCTGATTATGTACATATCACAGAACCCAGCAATCCACTCACAGATATACAATACTTCAGAAAAACTTCTGCACAATTACACCAAGAGACATATACAAAAATGGCAACATTATTTATAATAGCAAAAACTGGAAAAAAACCCAAAAGTCCATCCCCAGGAAAGCTACACAGTAATGAAAATTAATGAACTACAGCTATTCATCCCAACATGGTTAAGTTCAAATAAAAAATTTTGAGTAAAATGAACCAAGCCAAAGAATACATGAAGAATACATTAATACAAATTTCAAAAACATAACTAAACAATGAATGGTTGATAGATTCATTCATATGTGGCAAACTAAAAAGAAACAAGGGAATGATAAAATTCAGGGCTGTGGTTCCTCTGAGGAGGTAGGATAGGATGCGATCAGGGAGGGACAACACAGGGGCTTTGAAAATATTGGTAACATTCTATTTCCTAAGTGGGATGATAGGTTTTTAAGTGTTTATTATTTTTAAAATTATGCTAATATATTAGATATAAGATATATATGCATCTATACATATATATACTTCTGTATTTGTATGTCATAAAAAATAAATATAACTGGTAATACCTTAAAGAAAAAAATGCTAAAAATCTAAAGACACAATCTCCAAACTATCTTTATTTCCTAAGCAAATCTAAAGCCACTATTAGCAGAAATTTACTAGCAAATCTTTATTTCAGTTTTTACAAAAGGTTAAAAGTGGGCTCTCCTGCCTGTAAGGAGTTTTTTTTATTTATACAGAGTATGCTAAGAGCATTTTACCACATTTTCAAAAGTATTCAAATCCCAAAATTATAACACTTTCTCTAAATTACAAAATAAACAGCCTCTGCTGACTAGCCTCATATGCATTGGAATACTATAGAATAATATTAACGTCTCATTTTTTTTTTTTTTTTTTTTCTTTGCAGTATGCAGGCCTCTCACTGTTGTGGCCTCTCCCGCTGCGAAGCACAGGCTCCGGACGTGCAGGCTCAGCGGCCATGGCTCACGGGCCCAGCCGCTCCGCGGCATGTGGGATCTTCCTGGACTGGGGCACGAACCCACGTCCCCTGCATCGGCAGGCGGACTCTCAACCACTGCGCCACCAGGGAAGCCTGTCTCATGTATTTTTAAAACTCATGCAACATGCTTAAAACTTCCATAAGTAAAACTTTACCAATACTTAGGCTAATACCTTTTCATTTTCCTTCTTTTCTCTTTCACTACATGTTAACTTTTAATAAAGTTTATTGGCCATTCATAGAAAACTACTCAGAAATTTCTTTCAGTGGCTAGTTCCGTTATCCAACTGAGAGATGAGTACACTTTTCCATAATTTTTTTATTCTCATAATCAAGAAGTCAAATCTTAACCAAAAGAAAAAATCCTGCTTTAAGCTCGGGTCATTTCTCAATTATAATGGCAAGGTAAAATAATCTAAAACCTACCTTGAGAAGTTCAACAAGCCTGCATAATGCCTTAACTGATGTTTTGGTCATTGGCTTTTGCATGGACATGTAGAGATTCATTGTGGTTTTAATAATGGTACTAATACTATATGCATATAAAAAGCCCTATAAAAAATAATATAAAACATTGATTATAATCACAAGAAAAGGTTTCATTTCTTCAAGATTTCATTCTCTATGTAATAATAATTCTTCAACTTGCCAATAACTAGTGTTTTTAAAGTTCATTTTAAAGTCAGCTCTTAAGATTTTGAAATATTCTTTCTTATACAATGTTATACATGGTGGTTAAGTTTCAAAGCAGCCCTTAAAAGTTATGTAACCTACCACTTACCAGAAGTTTAGTAAGGTTGACATTACAGCATATAACCACAGTTAAAGAATCTTTCCATTAAAACAAGACTTTCAGAGGAACGATTTGGATGTCAGGAAGATGTCTATTCATCCTTATCTTACCTGACAGGCAAGAGGATAAAGACTCCTATCTGCTGCAGCTTAAGACAAGAGCTGAGGACTCTAAGGAAGTAGGAATTGAAAAATGAGAAGGAGAAAGAGAGCTGCTCTCTGGCCAGTACAGATATCCAACAGTATTTCTCAGTTCCAAGCGAATCCCCGTTTCTTTTTCACCCAGGACAATCCATACTATCCATCTGCTACCATGTCCCCTGCTATGCTGGTGCTATTCAGTCTTTCTCTCTTTCCAGCCCAATAAGAACAGATTCTCTCCTATCCTTCTATTTATGAAGGAAGCCACAGGTCTTGCAAGGTTTAAAAAAAAAATTTAGTGCTAGTAAACCCAGGGAAACAGTATAGAATACAAAACAGGAAAATGGGTATTACCTCTCAAATATATTTTCATTTAGATCCAAAAAGGACACAGAGAAACATAATGATGGAGATTCTTTAGGTTTATAAAGAAGGACCAAAAAAAGATACATGTACAGTTTAGAGATGAACTACGTTATTGTGAATATATCCAATGAGCCAGGGCAGAAGCTATATGCCAGTGATTCTCAACCTTTTTCTCCTGCTCTACCATCAGTAACAATGGCTCACTAAAGGAGTGATACCCAATGGGGGGAGAGGGGATTTTTGTGAACCAGTAATAGCTCTGTGATGAAGAGATGTGATAAAATTAAGAGAACTAAGAAATGAGAGAGAAGGTAGCATCCTAAGAGGTGACAATAAGACCAAAGCTTGGGGCATACATGCAGGAAAGAGCCACAAGTCTTACCTTGTCAGCTACAGGACTATTACACCAGACTCTGCCCTAGCGCAGCACTGGGAAAAGTTAAAAAGCAGAGACAAGGAACAGCAAAAGTGTAACTCTAAGGCAGGTTAAAAAAAAAAAGGGAGTTTCTTTTTTGTGGGGGAAAGGGGGCAGAGAACTCATGGGCCAATACCACACCATTCCTTGATGGTCATTAATTTGTGAAGGACATTGACAAAAGCTGTATTTTAAACATCTAAATGGGGAGGGGGGAGGTCTGGGGTCTGTTTCCGTTAACTGCAGAATAATTTGGACCAACCTTTCCACAGAAAACAACTAGGAAATCTGGGCAAAACATTTTAAAAATCTCTTGAAAAGCATCAAAGAGCTATCAAGAAAATAAGAAAATACAAGGCCAAGACCTGGGAGAAGACAGAAACCCAAAGACATGAGCCTGGCATTTGCGGCTGCTTTCCCACAGAGGCATCTGCCCATTCCCAAAGAGGGTAGTAAAGACAGAAGCCAAACCCACAAGGGAAGGAGGGTAAAAATATGAGTCCATGGCCCATCAAGGAGGGGAGGGGGTCCTGGCAAATCACCTAGGCTCTGAGTTGGGTTCTGAAAAACTACCCCCTAGAAAGTAAGCATGAACTAGAAAAGACAGCCATCATAGAATTTAGTCATCTAAATTTAAGTCATCTCAATCTATGACTGGGCTGAGGTGATCTGGGTGCAGCTTGTCCTAGACTAGCTGTGTATCAGAAGCAAAAATTAAATCCTCTCTGGAGGAAGAAAAACAATACCCAGATCCTCAATTATATCTACAGTTTTTCCATATACAACATGCGTTATTAAAAATAACAAGGCATACAAAGAGATAAGACATATCCAAAAACAAACAACAACAAAAAATAGATAATAGAAAGACCTAGATAATGAAATTATTAGACATGGGCGTCAAAATAGTTATGTTGAATATGCTGAAGAAATAAAACACAAAATTATTTCAGAAAACAACTGGAAACTATAAAAAAGAAACAAACTGAAAAGTAAAATAATTAAAATTAAGAACTCAGAAAAAAATAAGAAGTCAGCAGATGGGTTTAATAGCAGGTTAGATGTAACTGAAAAAATAATTAGAACAGAAAGAGAATAGAACAGAAATAGTACTTAAAGAGTTAATGACTGAGAATTTTCCAGAAATTCCAGAAGCTCTACAAATCCCAAGCAGCACAAACACAAAGAAAACCACACATAGGTTCATCAAAGTAATAATATCGCTAAAAACCAAAAAGTAAATCTTATAAGCAATTAAACAAAGACACATATTGAAAAAGCAACAAAACTGACAGCTGACTTCTCAACAAAAACAAAATTAAATGAAATACTAACAGGTATTCTGCAAGTAGAAAGATGAGGAGATGCAGGAAGGATAAAAAACAACAGAATGGGTAAATACATGGGTAAATCTAAATGAATACTATTAAAAACAACAGCAACAATGCCTTATAAGATTTAAAATATATACAGAATCAAAATACACAGCAGCTGCACAGGTGAGAGAGGGATAAATAGAATTCAAGTGGCTTAAGATCCTTATACTGTCTGGAAAGTGGTGAAACTACTAATTTATATTGGAGTTGAATGTTCAATAATGCATCTTAGTATCTCTACATTAACCACTAAAAAAAGAGTAAAATACTGAATTAACAAACCAATAGAAGGAAGAATGAAATAATAAAAATAATTCAAAAGAGAGCAAGAAAGGAAAAGAATAGGGACACAGAACAAGTGAGACAAATAGAAAGCAACTAATCAGGTGCTAATTTTAAATCTAAATATCAGTATTGACATATACAGAAAACGGTTTTATTGGGGAGAAATACAGGCTGCTTATAGGAGACACACATTAAAAAAAGAAGTCAAACAGGATGCAAGTAAAAGGATGACAACAGATGGACCATATAGACCTTAATTAAAAGAAAACTGGTACAGCTATGTTACTATCACACACAAAAGACCTATGACAAAAAGCATTACTAGAGATAAAAAGGGACATGTCACAATGATAAAAGGTTTGACTCACCAGTAAACTATAACAATTCTAAATGTTATGCACTTACTTCGTCTCAAAATATATAAAACAAAAGCTGACAAAGCTACGAAGGATAAATAGAAAAATCCACAAGAGTGGGAGATTCTAACCCAGCTGTCTCAGTAACTGATAGAATATTCAGACAAAATCATTAACAAACATGACCCTACTTGATATATATAGAACACCACAACCAACAAAAAGCAAATTACGTTCTTTTTAAGTATACATGAAATGTTTGCCAAAGCTGTCCATAGGCTGGGCCACAATGGGCCTCAACAAACTTCAAAATACTGGAAGTATCTTAGTACTGCTAGAAATCAATAATAAAAAAATAACTAGGAAACCCTCATGCATTTAGAAACTAAGAATTCTATTTCAAAATTACCAAGAGAGCAAAGTAAAAATCACAATAAATGTTTTTTAATATTCTGAACTAAAGAATAATAAAAATACAACACATCAAAACTTATGGGATAAAAAAAAACAAAAAAAAACTTATGGGATACAGCAAAAAAGTCATGCCTTGGAGGGAGTGTAGAGATTTAAATGCATATATTAGAAAATCTAAATTAATTAATTAAAGTCAAACAGATCCAAACATACGTAACCAAATCAATTTTCAGTTTTAAAAACAAAAACACATCCTACCCTTTACAGTTTTTTCAAAGTGCACCTTCTGTACACTGGATTAACAAAGAAATGACCCCTCCCCGCAAATATTCTAAGTTAGAAGATGCAACTACCTGTATAAAAACATTACATCTATTGGTGAGGTCTTCAGCAAATTTATCCATTCTCTGCTCTTTAGATAAAATAGATTCCATTTTCATCATCCATGAGCTCACAAAGACGTAGTAAGACTGTACATCTCTAACAAAGGAAAATATTGAGGTTATTCAGCATAGGAAAGAAAATTTACTTCCATTTCTTCATACTGGATGGAGTATTTCTCTGCAGCAGCCACTTCATCTTTCTGGTTTTCAATATATACATATATCATACATACAAATATAATTTACTTAAGCAGCAAATATTTACTGAATGCCTATACATGCCAGGCACTGTTTCTCAGTACTAAAAACAAAAAAGGGCAGTAAACACAATAAACAAAAATCTCTGCCCCCACGAAGCTTACATTCTAGAAAGGAGACTTGTATAATAAAGAAATCAGAAACTGAAATCCGTAAGATGTCAGCTATGTGCTATGGAAAAAATATAGCAGAGAAAAGAGCCACTGGGGTGGTAAGTACAATTTTAAACACAGTGATCAAAGTAGGCCTATTGTAAAGCTGATTTTGAGCCAAGATTTGAAGTTGAATAAGTAATCCATGCAAATATATAGAGGAGAATTTTAGGAAAGTAAATAACAAATGCAATCATCCCAAAACAGCAGTTTGTCTGGCATGTTCAAGTAATAGCAAAGAAGTCAGTATGACAGGAGCACAGAGGGCAGAGATGAGAACAGAAAAGATCAGAGAGGTACAGGGGTCGGGGGGTTGGAGGAATAGGAAAGTGGAGAGTGGAAAGGGGATTTGTGTAATGCCTGGTAGAGCAGTAAGGACTTCAGTGGAAAGCCTCTAGAGGATTTGGGCAGAGTGACCTACTCTAACTCTGAAGAGGATCAATATCACTTTGACTGGTATGTTGAAAATAAACTATAAAGGGGACAATGGTAAAAGCAGGAAAACCACTTAGGAAGCTCCTGTGATAATGCAGGAAAAAGGGGATGACAGCTTGAACCAGAGATGAATGGAAGCTGTCAGAATCTGAATATAAAAGCTAACATTTACTGAATGCTTACTATATGCCTAGCCACTGTTATAAGCACTTTACACAAATTAACTCATTAAATCCTCACATTAACCTTATGAGGTTAAGTATTACGATCTCCATTTTACAGAAGAGGAAACTGACACACAGAGAAGTAATGTGCCCAACATCATATGACTAGTACACAGCCGAGCCAGGACTTCAGCCCAAATCTAGGAAGCTTTCCCATCGTGGAAAAACTAAATCAATAATATAATTCTACTATGCAGGCTGCTTACTAACACTAAATCACTATATCAATGCATTTCAAATTACTCAAGATGAGAACTTTTAGCCCACAAGCTATTTAAGCTATACTTCTTTTATTTTAAAAACAATTAAGTTTGGGCTTCCCTGGCGGCGCAGTGGTTGAGAGTCCGCCTGCCGATGCAGGGGACACGGGTTCATGCCCCGGTCCGGGAGGATCCCACATGCCGCAGAGCGGCTGGGCCCATGGGCCATGGCCACTGAGCCTGCGTGTCCGGAGCCTGTGCTCCGTGACGGGAGGGGCCACAGCAGTGAGAGGCCCGCATACCGCAAAAAAAAAAATTAAGTTTAATTTTAATTAATTCAATCAAATCTGAGAAAAATTATTTCTTCTGAGCCAGGATTCCATTATACAAAAGACACCAATAGCTGCACTTCTGGCTTTGCCTCAAATGGCACTAAAATGTATTACTTGACTTGTGGATGATTTGATTTAGAAGTCTGGAACACAGAGTAAGAGCAGAGTCTTAGGGCAATGCCTCCACTTTAAGAAAGAGGCTGTGATCAGGACCCAAGCAGGGATACAATGTACAGAAGGGAACAGTAAAGTCACAAGCAAGGACAGAAGGAAGAGGCCTACAACAGCAATCAAGTTGATGGCAATCCAATCAGTAACATTAAGAAGAAGGCTAATACACAGTCAAGGGCAGTCAAGAATCACTGAGTTTTAGGTCACACTACACGGGATAAAGCAGAGGTCTGTCACTCCACCCACCATTCCTACATCCAGACACCAGATAATCTTTATCTCCTGTAAATATATAAAAATGAAACTGGTTCAAGTTTTAAAAAGCCAAGTTAATTGACAAAGTGAGTCCAAAAAGGGTCCTGTCAGATTGTCAGCTTCATTTCAAAGTACAAACAGGAGTAACACTAGGGAGAAAGAACAAATCTCCTGTCCTAATATAAAGCACTCAACAGTGTCAACACTTGTACGTCAACTGGGGGTTTGAAACAAAGGTTCATACCTCTACCCTCCAAGGGCAGTATCCCCAGCATCAAAATGGTTGTGAACAAAAAGCAAAATGCAGCAACCTACAAACCTTGGACCCTAGTCAAAGAGGTGGCTGGGGGCACTTGGCCACGTGGGGTCTAGTGTATGGTGTGGAGGCAGGAAAACTGTCCCCCACTGTTTCCTCTTCCTCCATAATGAACTCTGGAGCCTGACTGGGACAGCCCTTAGTCACTTCCTCAACTTCTTCTAAAATGTCAGACAAAGCTCATGCTGATCACACCATCTCCTCTCTCCTGGGTTTCACTTTAGTGTTGTGAATTTTAGGTTTCTTTGGCAGTTAATGAGGAGAATGAAAAAGACATTGCCCTCTTCAGCTCAAAGGAGCTCTATAGTGACTGCAGAGAGGTATGTTTTTGAAATTAAAGAATTTAGAAATATTGAAATGTTATCACACGGGGGGGGGGGTGTCTTTGAAAGTCAACTTATTCAATCTTTTACATAATAAGACTCAGTTCCTCCAGCACCCTGGACTGATGGTCATCTCTATTCTGCCTGCGTAGCTCTAGTGAAAGGGTACATTACCTCTCAGGGCAGCCTACACAACTCTGTCGCAAAGGCTCTAGAGTAGGACGGGCGTGGGTTTGCATGCCTTCTCTGATACGTACCCAGCTGTGTGACCTGGCAAAGTTCATTTCTCTAAGCCTCATTTTCCTTACCTGAAAATGGGATAAAAATATAGAGAAACACTATAGGGTAGTGTTAAGAGCTTGTGCTCTAGAGTTAGACTTCCCAGCTCTGCCACATATTAGTTGTTTCAATTTGGGTAAGTTCAATCCCTCTGTGTCTCAATTTTCTCACCTATAAAATGGACATGACAACAGTACCTACCTCATAGGATTTTCTGATGATTAAAAAAGATGATACACATGAAGTTCCTGGAATAGTTATTGGCTTATAGAAAGCATAGGGTAAATACTAGTTGTGACTTTGTTATTTCCCATATGAGAAGACTGTTACAGGGTTTACAAAAGACAATGTGTTTAAAGTCTTTAGCATAATGCCTACTACATAGTTACAAGCCTGATAATGTTGGCAATCATTATTAATATCTGTCACATTCATCTTTTGGTTCTAATTCAACTTCTTGGAGCCACAGAGATCAAATCTGTTCCCTCTTCAACCTGAATGCCCTTCAAATATTTAAAGAAATCTAATACATCATTCCTCAGATTTCTCTTTTAAAGGCCAAACTATATAGAGACTTTTCAGTGAGTCTTCAAAGGTCATGGTTCTCAGATCTAACATCCTGATCAGGTTCATCTGAAGATGCTACCGTTTGTGGCCCTCTTAAAATGTGGCACCACCAAACACTCATTATAATCTGACCAATAAGAATTTAATGGAACTACCAATTCCCCTAGCCTAGATATTATAACTACTAGCTTCCATAACTTGGGTATAGTTATTAATGTAATCTAAGTACAAACTGACAGTTTTAGCAACTGCATCATACTGTTAAAGAATATGAAGTCTCTGATAACTAAAACATACACATCTTTTTTTAAATTACTGCTACCAAGCCTGGTCCTGTCTCTCCATCCTACTGAGCTAATCTCTTTAATCTAAATCCAAACTTATGTCTTTATCCCTCCTCAACTCTGTTTCAGAGTGTACTGGAGAGCCCTGAAATCTCTGCCATGAGTAGTCCTGCCTGAACTGACTTGTCACTCTCCACTAACTTTAATTATAGGACTTGGGAGTACTAAGAGATGCTTTAGGGGATCTCGTATATTCCAGATATATTCCTCTTTGCCCCACTGTACAGGAGTGACCCAATCTCCCCTCAATAGTCAAGATTAACAGAAAGTAGGTAAATATCCCTATTACCCTTTAACCATGTTACAGTTAAAAACTGTCCAGTACAGGGCCACTGGCAGAGTCCTGTGTCGCTTCACTTAAAATCTTAATCCCAGTCAACGTGAAATTTTAGCAGTATACTCAAGTGACAATGTACAGTAAATTTAATTGTTAAGGCTATGTGATGAGAACATGGGGGCTCATTATACTATTTTCTCTATTTTGTGTATATTTGAAATTTTACACAGTAAGATAAGCTAAAAGATGTAAGTATCAGAAGAAACTAAGAGTTAAAAGTGTTCTTTTAGGAAGCAGGACGAAGGCACGGGGGGAATGGGGCAGAGGACAATCATTTTTTTCCTCTGAACCTTTAGTATTTCTTAACTTCTTAAATATGTGCATACATTACTTCCATAAAAATTTTAAAAAGGAGTGCATTAAAGTCAACTCCTGCAAAAATCAACATTGAGTCATGTACACACAACGTTCTAAATGTCATCAACTGGCATCTACTGCAGACTTCACTTTACACACAAAAATATTTAATGCCCCTGACAAAAAGTATGTGAATGTATGCACACATATCTATATTTCCATAAAGTATAATTTGCCTACATCTTAAATTGAGTTTAAGCCTACAACATTTAAAACAAAAAACACTCCTAGAAAATAAATCTCCTAGAGATTGCCCAACGTTTTCTCTGGTAATGAGTAACTATGTCTGATCTTATAATTCAAATGCTTTCTGCATATTTAGAATCAGTATAAAATTTGAAAATATAAACTAAATATTTACATTATGGGTACTTATAAAACCTACTTGGTAAGTGACTGAGCTTTCTGCTGTAGGAAAGTATCTCTGTATATTTTAATGGCTTGAAGACTTTTTCTATCCAGAAGTTTGGCAGCTGCTGGTATTTTCTGGATCAAAAAATTGTCGGGAAACCAAATAATATTAGCAGTCAGAGTGATGGCTGGTACCTGAAACAGGAAATGAAAGAGGAGGAAAATCATTAAATGCAGGTTAAGCAACAAACTGTTTAATAATCCTACAACATGCAATGGAAAACAACCTATTTCAAGAAAAATAATGATAAAAAGATACTCATTAATATGAGATAAATTATGTTAATGTGGCACAGAGTAAAGGCATTCCTATATCTGGTGTGGAGCATGACACTAATTTTATTCTGTCTAAATATTAAACAACACACACACACACTCACAGATTTTCAGATGAACAAAAATATGCAAAAATTAAACAGAAACTTGAGTCTTCATGACCTTTACCTTCACTCTATTTTAGTGAAAAAATACAAAATAAATATCCAAGATGGCTGGGTTCTCATGGTCATATATCACTTGATTATATAAACCATCTAAATTTTCAATTTTGAAAACAGGTGCCACATCATGGAAACAGCAAAGACAGAGAAAAAAATTGTTTTAAATTTTTTCCTACTTCAATAATGAGAATGGGTGGCAAGAAGAGAAAGCGAAGGAAAAGAAAGAGAAAAAAGTAGTAATAGCAAGTTAATGTACAGGAAAAAAATGTGGAAAAGCATCCACTAATATGTATTTATACAATGTGGAATTATGGGGTATTTTCATTTACTATGTTACTTATTTCTGGAATGCTTAGATTTTTTAAAATGAATATTATGATATTATTTTTGTAATTATTATTACAAAGTATTACAAAAATTATTATTTTTGTAAGCAGGAATAAAATACATTTTAAAATACCCAATTTTATCCCAAATCTTTTCCATCTATTCAAACTGAAAAAAATAGAAGCTCCAAGTTCTTACCTTCTTACAAATGTCCAATAAAGACTTATAAAACTTTTTATCAACCGTTCGAAAAATTTGAAAGTGCAATACAAAGAGTCCACAAATTCCTACATACTTGTCTCTCTGGTCAATTTCAGAAGGTTCTCCTTATAAAACAATAACATGAGAGAAAAACAGAATATACTTAAAATTCTGCTTTAAAGGAAATGAAAACTTTTAAATGAAAACCAAAAAATGCATGTTACATTACCAAGTTTGGCTTCTACATTTGCAAAAATTGAGCGAATACTATGTGCAAATTCTTCAGCAAAAGTGCTATTTTTTGACACAGATACTCCTCCATTGAGAGAATCAAACTGCTGTTCTATACAGGCCTAGACAGGAAACATTTAGAGAAATTTACACTCTCATAAGCTATTATGACTTAATATGCTTTAAACAGATTTAAATATAGAGTGATAAACTCCTACATTCATCATTTTGATTTTACTAACACTGAGGCTCAGGTTTTTAACCTTAACCTAATATCTAAATCCTTCTGAATTGGAAATGTATGTGTACTTACATATTTGAGTACCCCTTATGTGAAAGTAATAAAACTGAACCAAAATCTATAATTCTACATGAAGAGATACACACAAGTGATGCTTGCTGATGTATAGAAGGTATATCTGATGAAGCATGGGAAAGCATGCTTTATTATTTTAATTTGCAATTTTAAGAGGAGACTTTTTCTGTTTACAATTACTTTCCTAACACTTTATTACATTATGTGTAGAAATGGCTCCTGGAAAAAGAATCAACAAAAAAATTCTTCTGAAATTAACAGATTAACAGTTAAGTTGGTATAAACAAGAGTTGTGATCATTCTGTAAAAACTGTGATCATCTAAAATATAAATTAAAGGTAACCTTGAATCAGATTTTAAATGGAACACACAGTTGACCCTTGAACAAGTGGGGGTTAATCCCCGTATAATTTAGAGCTAGCCCTCTGCATCCACGGTTTCTCCGCACACTTGCATTCAGCCAACCGTGGACTGTGTAATACTATAGCGTTTACTATTGAAAAATATACATATATAAGTGGACCTGTGCAGTTCAAACCCATGTTGTTCAAGGGTACTGTAATGCAATTTCTGGTGGATACTACCCAAAGCTGTGCCATCCAACAGAACTTTCTGTGATGATGAAAATGTTTTATATCTGTGCTGCTGTCTGATATGATTGTTAGCCACAGCTGGCTTTTCTCCCAGCTTTACTGAGATATCACTGGCATATAACATATATAAGTTTAAGGTGCACAGTGTGATAATGAGATTACATGCAGCTATTAAGAATTTGACATGTTGCTAGTGTAGCAGAAGAAATGAATTTTTATTTTTTTTAATTAATTTACATTTAAACAGCCACACGTGGTTAGAAGCTACCTGGATTGTGCAGATGCAAATTATATTCCGAGTAGGAAATTAAAACAGACTTATAAAAGGCTGTCTTACAAACCTAAATCTAGAGGTTAACAACAAACAAAATGCTTGACACAACTACTCAGATACTAACCCTTGAACAGTTTTATCCTTTTACATAATTTAAAAAACGCTTATCACAAATACAACCAGTATACTATTAATTTCACTTCCTACTAGATACTGATATAACTATATTTTAGTACGTTAACCATGTTTTAAGCCTAAGCACTTTTAAAGAAAAATATCATCACAACAATATGCTATAAAAGTGACCCACTACAATTCTGAGATGGGTCTATTAATATAAGCCCATTTATTATAGCCTGATACAGCACTCATACCTGAAATATCATTCCATCAAGTAACTGTCCTTCTAGCTTCAGCAAGAACTTTTCAAATGGCTTTAGTTTTTCTTCCTGAATTCCAAATTTTGAAGGGTTGTGATGGACAGATTTCAGTAACCTTGTAGAAAAGTAGGAGAAAGACCTTTGATTTGCCTAATAAATTATTGTATTAAAAATATTCCCAGAAATCAAAGTTTTATATTTGTATCACTTGTTTGGCTCTACACATTTGAAAATTTGAACAAAAACAATCCTAACATATTTAATTTTCTAATCATACCTTTTTATATCATCTTAAATTCAGATATCTGGTGCTCTCTAGATAACAGACATTTAGTGAATGCCTACAGATTGAACAAAACAAAATGCCTTGACTTTTAAAAGTTCTGGAGTATAAAACAAAATAAAACCAAGCGGAGAATAAACAACTATCATTCGTATAGAACAAGGAAAAAATGAATCTGAGTCCTAAGATAGTCAAATTAACAACTACACTTTAAGAATTAGGATGCTTTGTACAAGTATATCATACTCTCAAAAAGCCTACCTGAAATTAAAAGAATGGTTACTGTCTTCAAAGAAAATCTGACATGAGATCCTTCTAAATACAGATCTTCAGGTCTCCTAACGGATCTGTACTATTTATATTTATTTATTTTTTACTAATACATTACCTATACAAAGTAAGAGTATTTTAAACATTGTAATTGGCTCACCTTTTGTACATAGTCCAGTGGTCTTTCAGTGTGATATGATTATCAATAATTTCATCCAGGGTAAGCAGAACTGTTAGCAGCTCTCCCAAGTGCTCATACATAGTCTGTCAAAAAACCTTAAATGATTATCATTTAATCACTAGTTAGAAGTTAAGCTTCATGTGGATTTTTTAAGTTAAACACACTTGGGCTAATTACTAAATTAAAGCAGTGGGTAAATTAAACTACAGATGAAACTGTTAATCCTCAGATGGAACCATCAGCCTTAAATTGGGAAACCCTTCACCCAATATTTCATCCTTGATCGTGATACTGTAGATTCTCTGAAGAGACCACTTGGAGAGTCTGCATTGGGCCAATACTAGGAAGAGTTACACTGATAGTGGGTCAGTAATGCCTTATCAACTTCACAGATAAAAGAGAACAAATGCAAAAAAAAATAACTCCTTTAAGAGCCTTGCAATAATTGTTGTACTCCCCAATCATACAAACTCCAAAGTAAAATATACTAAAAATTACAATTTTACAGGTCAAGTTAAATTACTTTTACCTGAAAATGAACTCCAGTTGTCTCTATAATTTTGGGTGCAATCCTGTAATAAAATAACACCCAAGTTAAAAAAAAAAAAATCTCCTTTTTTGTCACAGTTCATGTTTAAGGAAAACACATAACAGCAGAAGCTCGTGGAATTTTAATATGTATTTATTTTTATTTAGGCTTTAGTCACTAAAATTTACACGACCCAAAGAATTATTATCGTATTCCACTTTCCCAAGCAGATAACTTGTACATACAGAGTCTGGGCTCTCCTTGCCTACACCCAACTCCTCAGTGGGTAGGTATATGTCAATAGGCAGCCCATGAATAACCCTTAGCCATTCAAACCTAAAGGATCTAACTTGGGATGGAGCTAAAGAAATAACAAAACTGGTATTTATTTATTTCTAAACTATCAGAATTTCGCAATTTTCAACTAGAATCTTTGTTAACCCACCCAAACTGGCATTTGGGAACTAGACCTTGTTCAGTTGGATTTATTGCCAGCACTCTCATTCCTACTGAAAAAACAATGCATACAAATGGGATTATACCAAAGTCAAAAGCCCCAGGATAATTCAATTTTACTTCCTAGAGAGTCAATCTACTCAACAGTAAATAAATTAATACTTATCAAAGCATATATAAATATCCCACAAGATAGAATATTTAAAAAATTAAACACAAAATTCAGACAAATTTCCTCTTTCAAGGGCAGCAGTGTGGTAGCGGGGAGTCTCTTTGAATTACACACCAAGTACAGCAGGGGTTGGGGGGAGCTGTGCTCTCATTCGCTTCTGCCATGAGGAGAACTTCAGTGAGAGCACAGAACATAAAATAAATAACTGACTGACTGGAAAAACATGAGAATGAGAAACAGTTAACACAGTCTTTCACTTTATAAAGAGAGTTGAGATGCAGCATGGTATAGTAAGAAGAACAATGAATGGACTGGTGACCAAAAAAGCAGTACCTAACTTGCTATGGAATCTTGGCAAATAATTCCTTTGGGCTTCAGTTATCTCTCTTCTCATAATTGAGAATCCCTAGTCATATACCTAAACAAAGTTTTGTAACATTATAATTAAGTAGTAAATGGGAAAAATTTTAAATATACAGTTTTAATCAAATGCAAGATATTACTTTGTGGTGGTTAAGAATACTAAGGGCTCTATGAAAATGTGGTCTTTTTCTTGATTTAGGGCAGTGGTCCCCAAACTTGGAAGAGCATTAGAATTACTCACAAAAATTTTTCAAGGTAGATTACCTAGCCCCACTCCCCAAGATTCTGTAGTTTAAGAAAAGTGTCACATGATTCTAATCCAAGGACCCTTCAATGTAAAGGAAAGAGGAAATAAGTAGAGAGAACTTGGTACATATACTAATTCTATATTAGCCTTTTCTATACAATCAGATTTCTTTAAGATTATTCTGTCAACATTCTCGTTCAGACAGATAATGGGCTCATTCACCATGGCAGAAACTGTCTTACTAACCTATGGATTACACACATCAAGTAGTGTTTAAAACATCATGAGTGTTCAAAGAACGCTGAATAAGTGAATGAAGGAATGAGTGAATAAGTGAGTGAACAAATGAAAAACTTTCAGATATTCAGCTAGTTTAAGAAAAACATTTCCTGCATCTCTATTAAAAATGTAAAAACATTTCTAAAATCCATTACTTGTTACTGATATAGAGGGCAGCCAACTGATGGACTACATTCATCACCACTTCATAGCACCTCGTAACAAAACAAGACAGTTCCTGAAATGACAAGTTGAGTATATGTTACAAGTTGAGTAAATGTCACTATTTCTGACTGAATTTTTATGGTAACAATGCTAAACAAAATAGTTTTCTACTAAAAATCTCCAGTTAACCTGCAGAAAGACAACTTCAAGCATCCTTCAAGCAATCAGTTCTTAATTCACCTCACAACGTTATTTCTACCTCTTTGCCCCTACAGCATTTCACTCATCCTTCTATTTTAAGTCTTGTTTTCATTACTCATATAACTCCTAACTGACAGAGACTGTCTTATTCCTTCTTTGAATGGCCACTGCCCAGTATGGTGGCTAACCCTCAACTGCTTCTCAATAAATGTCTGCCTATTAAATGAATAAATGAGTGAACATCTGAATGAATGAAGAAGCTCAGAAGCTGCCAGTTTAGAAAGTATGACAATGAGGGGAAGGGGTCTTCAGAAGTCACTCTGAAATAACTTCAAATGTTTATTACCTTGAACCTTATCTATGAACAGGCTTGGCACACATCAAGTGAAATATTAATTATCCCAGGAATATGTTTGTCATTAAATAGTTAACTCAACATCTATCCTAAAATATTTAGAACCTAATTAAACTTATGGCTGCTCTAAACTGTAAGCTCTATGAGGGCAGAAATTTCTGTTGGTTTTGTGCACTGCTGTATCCCAAGCATCAAGAACAGTTTCTAACATATGCTAGGCTCATAAAACATTTGTTGAATGTTTAAAAATGGAATCATATGCAGCTGTTAGATCCACAATTTAAATTTTTTGAAAGTGAAAATAATACATTTCAATTTTATTTAAACAGCTCTAGTTTTACATTTCTTATTAAACTTCTAAAAGTCTAATAAAAGCAGAGGAAAGAACAGAAAATGCAGGACAAACAGAAAGCACAAAACAAAAAAGCAGAAATAAGTCCAGATACATAATACACTATTTATATAAGACAGAAATAGAAATAGAATTAACCAATTAAAACACAGAAATTTTCAGATTATATAAAAAAGCAAAATCCAGATAGATGCAGTTTTAAAGAAACACAACTAAAACATAATGACACTGAAAGGCTGAAAGAATAAAAAGAATTAAAAAAAAAATGCTAACTAAAACAGAGCTGGGGCACTGATACTAATATCAAACAGATTTTATTAGCATTACTATAGCTAATGACCATATATGTAACTATATATTACATACATAATTATTATCACAGCTTAAGAAGATCACCACACAATAAAAGATTCCATTTACTGGAAATTATGAACAATTATAAACTTGTATGCACCAATTAAAACATCCTCAAAATAAGAAATGCAAAATTTGACAAAACTAGAGAAACTGACACATTCACTTCAACCTTGTAAATTAACATTTCTTAGACTCCTGTCCAGCAGGCTTCCTGTTAGGTTCTGCCAACAGGTGGCATTAAAAGCAGACTAGAAGGCAGGAAATGGACATCCTTCCTATTTCTTGCCGTTTTTATCAACATAATCCAGGCAGGAGCAGTTCACCGCAGCAATGGCAGCTTGCCCCAGGCTCCTCCTTCTTTCAGCACTACAGAACCAATCTTCAATTTTAAACTCTACCAGCAGCAACCAGGCAGCACTGCTTCCTCAGAGGTATGATACTAATTTCCTAGGGCTCCTCCTCCTATAGCTCCTAGACTCTGGCAACTCGAACCTTTTCCCTTTTTTACCCTAGATGTAGACGTGATATCTGCTTCCTCTGGCTTACCTCACTGTTTTTTCTTTCAGCCCTCCAATTCTTATGGAACCAATTCTCTATATTAAATCTCCTCCTTTTTTTTTTTCTCTTTCTTTCTTTAATTGAAGTATAGTTGATTTATAATACTGTTAGTTTCAGATGTACAGCAAAGTGATTCAATTATATATATATTTTTCAGATTCTCTTCCATTATAGGTTATTACAAAAGATTGAGTATAGTTCCCTGTGCTATACAGTAAATCCTTGCTGTTTACCTATTTTATGTATAGTATTGTGTATCTGTTAATCCCAAGCTCCTAATTTATCACTCCCCACCACCTTTCACCTTTAGCAACCAGAAGTTTGTTTTCTATGTTTGTGAGTTTGTTTCAGTTTTGTAAACAAATTCATTTGTATTATTTTTTAGGTTCCACATATAAGTGATATCACGTAATATTTGTCTGTCTCTGACTTACTTCACTTAGTATGAAAATCTCTAGGTCCAGCTCTGTTGCTGCAAATAGCATTATTTCACTCTTTTCTATGGATGAGTAATATTCCATTTTTGTATATATGTACCACATCTTCTTTATCCATTCATCTGTTGATGGACACTTAGGTTGCTTTCATAACTTGGCAATTATAAATAATGCTGTATCACTGGGGTGCATGTATCTTTTTGAATTAGAGTTTTTGTCTTTCAGAATATATGCCCAGGAGGGGCATTGCTGGATCAAATGGTAGCTCTATTAAATCTCCCCTTTTGAAATACCTCATGTGATTTGTTTTCTGGACTGAACCCTGACTGACACATACCATCATAGAGGATACTTTCGACAAAATGCTCTGTTAGGTAAGAAGACCAAAAAAAGTAGTAAAGATATAAAAGATTTGAATATAGTAGCATGCGTGATTCAATGAAATATATCAAATCTTATATCCAACAATCAGAAGGTAAGTGAGATTATGAGTACTGTTCCCTTATCTCCAATTTTTGCCTTTGTCATATTATATAAGCATTGCTTTTATAACAGAGAAACAGAAGTTATTTCATTCTTTTGATAAACCAAAAGACCTAGAATAACTAAAACTTTGCAGTGATGAGAAGCATATCTAAACTGAAACATCTGGTTAGAAGCCTCATGTGCTGCTGCTTATAAACCTCATCATAGCTCACATAACAGCTTAATGATCTCCATTAACAACTTTTTCGAACATAAAGTATCCTTTCCTACCAGGTACAAAATTTAAATTATTTTAAAAGGCATGGTGATAAACTGTCCATAAATGAAACTATACAAAGAAACTTATTTTGATAGCTTATCTTACTAAAAATGCTATGAAAATCTTCCAGGAATTACAATCTCCTTAACTATCAATTTAATCCATCGCCAACTAAATATCTTATCCTCACAGTACACATTCTTAGCATTTGAAGGTTTCATAACTCTTTTCTGGTTATGTGTGATTTACTCAAACTTTTCAAAGAAAAGGCTCAATAAAAAGTAAAAAACCATTTACCTGTAAGAATGAAATAAATCTCCCCATCTGAATTTGGCAATCGCCTTCCACCATGCTGGAATCTGTAGCTTTAAAAGGCAACATGAAGAATATTTCAATTTTTTATTTTAATCAACACCAAAAGAAAAAGTGTGATTTTTATTCATTAGGACATCTTCTAATCTGCATAGTATTGAAAACAGAATTTTTACACTGAAGAGAAAAATGAAACAATCATTAATCACACAATTAAAAGTAACCATCTGTTTCACTATTTAATGAATTCAAGGAAAATCCTCATCTAGCTACAGTGCATTGTAATTTATAAAAATATCAAAATAAACTTCATACAGAACTTGCTGCTGCTTCATCACTGAGGTTTTTTTTACCTGTTTACCAAACAAAAATATAAACCGACAAAAAATCTGAATGTTAATTTTCTCACACTAATACTTCACATGATCATGACAGTCCTAGAATTGCCAGTTAACTTTTTGTTCATTTCAATCACAAAAAAAAGCATCACAACATTACAATGTGAAATTTTAAAACTTACCTCCTTCTCCATAAAACAAGAGACCATTATAAAATTTAGTTTCAGCCTGTTTAAAAAAAATTAAAATAATTTTATAAGGTTGCTATTTTGTTTTTAAATTCCTAAGCTCTCTTAGTTATCCCTATTTAAGAGTAAGCAGATGACTACATCACATACATAAATTCACTTAAATTAAAAAACTGCTTGCAATATAGGTAAATGTAATTTATCTTTAGAGTACCAAAGATATTACTGATACTCAACCTTATTTCTTGATTTCTTTAGCCTTTACTTTGTCTTATCTGACCACTCTGTCATTTCCCACATCCTCCCACTAGTTCAGGAGAGAAAAAGCAACCACACAGTATCAAAAAGGTAGAGAAAAAAAGATGAAGTTTACCATCTTCTACCAGAGTTTTAATGGCTCATGGGTGAGGAAACACAGAACATATTAAAAATGCAAAGCTTTAAAAAAAAATCAGTTATATCCAGAAAGCCATTATATATGACAAGTAACACAGAAGGAATGCAGACCCAGACTCAAACCATTATTACCAGTAAAATGTTAGGTTGAGTGACACTCTTTCAGCTTCGGTTTCCTCATCTATTCCTCACGTACCTCCTGGGTGGTTGTTAGCATTAACGGGGTTAGCATGGTGTTTGGTACACAGTAAACACCCAGTGAATGGTACTCATTATTACTACTATTATAAATATACAGTTCATTCAACATTCACTAAATATTTATGCACACTGTACACATATAAGCACATATTTGCTTTTAAATCATGTTTTTAAGGTCTTAAGAGTACAAATAATTACCTCATATTTTAATTTCTTGATTTCACAACAAAGTGCAGCATAAACAGTGATGACTTTGTTTAAGACCTAGTTTCATGAGTAAAAACACAAAAGGAAAAAAGTAAATTACAGCAGATAACTAAAGCATTTTAAAAACAGATTTTTAGGTTTAGGAATCTGTACCTTGTTTTCAGTCTTTATGAGTTCCAAAAGGGAAGACTGTTCATAAGGCAAAAGCTATAGAAACAAAGGAAAATAAAATTTCTTTTTAATTTGAAAAAAATCATGAAAATTCTAAATACACAAACTGAGAGACTATCTCTCTTCTATGGAAACTTGTGTTCGACCCTGTACTCAGCACTAGCACCACACCAGATGGGCAGTGACTGCTAATGGCTATGGGATTTCTTTTTGGGCTGGTGAAAATGTTCTAAAATTGACTCTGGTGATAGTGGCACAATTCTATGAATATAGTAAAAACCAAAGAATTGTACGATATATGAATTACATCTCAGGAAAGCTGTTATTAAAGTAAGTCAACATGCGACTTAGGACAGTTGTCTAGCACATAATAAGGACTCAATAAATGTTAACTATAACTTAAGCGCCAACAGTTTCAAAGATAAAACAGAACTACCTCAAAATGGAACACAGCAGGAGTGACTTATTTTATATCTTAAAAAAATCACTCCCATATTAAGGTCCCCTAAATAGCATAAGGGAGCTTTTGGGAAATCATGGAAATATTCAGTATCTTGATTGGGATATGAGATACATGGGAATAGGTGCTTGGTAAAATTCACTGAACAGTATTTTAAATCTATGCTTCTCACTGTATGTAAAATAACCTCAATAAAAAAAACAAGTAAAGCTTCAATATGCTACTCCAATCCTCTTCATTTTCTTGATAATGAAAAACAAGTTAGCTCAAAGAGTTGGAGTTCGTGTCATTCTTTGACACTGAAGACTTTGAGTTTGTGTCATTCTTTAAAAAGGAAAACAAAAACACATGCATGGCTTAGAGAAAAGGAAATTAACCATTTTTCTCCAAGTTTATTTTAGTTCTTTTAGATTCCAAATAATAAAAATACATATCCTAATTGTGAAAACTGTTTTCAAGATACAGTATGTCCTTAAAAAGTACACATAAATTAAAAAATAAAACAAAATCAAACCTTTAATGCTATAGGATCAAGATTGAAATCCCAAACATCTCCAATTGAATCATCCAGTGCGTCCTCAATTCTTCTCAATTGAGAGGTATACTCCTCAAGAAATTTCCCATAATTCTTAAGCTGGACTTCAGCATGAATTTCTAAATTTAAATTTTAAAAGTTTGTAAGAAGTACAGGTAATGAATTACAAGACATTTACTTCAAATAATCTCAAAAGTCACAGCAAAGTAGATACTAAGCATTGTTAATGTATCACTTCAGAATGTCTGGACTTCTTGAAAATAAAGTTTTAAAGTTAAACAATAACTGAACTTTCAATCTTTTCCAAACAGATACGATAATTGTAAAAAACAGTAGATGTTACCACTTAGAGATATCATCTTAAAACTGCAACTTTAAAATACTATGAAAAAGTTACTATACCGTTTACTCCAAAATCTAAAATATGTGAATAATGCCTTAGACAACTCAATGTCCTGATTCTATGTTTCAGTCATAAACAACTTTTTTGTGCAAAAAAAAAAAATCATGACCTGATTTAGGTGCAAAAATCTGTGTTGTCATAGAAGCAAAATTTTAAAATGTAATGCTTAATTACACAGTAAACTACGTCTAAAAATACACCTAAATATTGTTTTTTAAATGGTTTTAGACCTGCTTCATCATATTATTCCTGTAATGCCTCAAATTTACCAAGATATTTTGTTTTAATTATTTAGCTATATAATAGAATTGGAAAAGCCACTAAAGGACAGTGAGTACAGAATACTGTGCTGATATTTACAGAATTTACACATTAATAGATGACTCTAGGAACTCACTGGAATAAACTGGACAATAAAAGTTTGCCTACTCAGCAAAGTTAATGACAGTAAATATTCCACCTTATTAAACATAAGAATTCATTACTCATTCCAAAGGCAGCAAATTCAACTCCAACTCAGTTTCTTTTATTGATGTGAATTACTTTATTCAATCGCTGTCTTCTAAAAAAAGGTAAAAATTTTCTCTCCTCAAATTAGCAATGCCAAGCAACTCTAAGATAAGGTATGTTCTAACTCATTAAGGATAAAGACCTAGCTTCACATTCTCCCCTATTTTGCAACTAATGCTCCAAATCAGGTGGATCAATTAGTTCATGAAGGTTCCCATCTCATTATAGCATTAATCTAGGCAATTCTGGAAAGCAATTAGTCTAGATATGATTCATATTCCAAAAATTAATGAAAACCAGGCACAGAGAAGTCCTCTCTTCCCTACAGCTTAAATTTTTAAAACTGCATTAAGATTCTCGAAATCCCAAGTACATGTCTAATTCTCAGTTATGTGGGAAATGACCAAAGCTGCGTTTAAACAGCAAATGAGTTCTTAATGGCAATGCGAGAAAAACATGCCAATGAATTATTCATTTAGTCTGTTTGGAAATTCATAAAGTAGCAGGCAAGAGAAAACCTGTAATAACATTAACGTTCCTTGCTGATAAATTTTTAAGTTGGTAAAAGTTAAAATAAAAAGACTTGAAATAAGAACTCCATAATGATTCTTCAAGAGTAAAAAATGCAAAAACCTATTTACATGCTTATCTCTTCCAACAGACTTAATTCCTTGTTTTATCTTTATATCCCTAATACCTACCACAGTTCCTGGCATGTGGAAAAAGTCTTGTGAGTGAATCAGATCATTCTGATTGAACCATTTTTCAAACCCAAAACATATTTTCATTCCCATATTTTGCAGATACTAAAGTAGGGAACCTCTGTCCATAAAACTTCATACATGACAAGGTGCAGTTCACTTTAACAGTAAATACAGTTATCTTCTCTGTAAACAAGTTGAAAGATTCAATACCACCAGGGTCATTTTTTCATGCTGCATAGGAGCTTATAACTTATGGAATGTTTTGTGAAAAACTGCTAACCATCCTGAATTAAGCTCATGCTTCTTTGAGAGGCTAATAAAACCTAATTACATCTAATGTGCCTGTCTTTTGTAAAATTATTATACGTAATTTTTAAAAATAAATTTATTTATTTTATTATTATTTTTGGCTGCAATGGGTCTTTGTTGCTGCACGCAGGCTTTCTCTAGTTGCAGCAAGCGGGGGGCTACTCTTCTTCGTTGCGGTGTGTGGGCTTCTCACTGCAGTGGCTTCTCTTGCTACAGAGCACAGGCTCCAGGCGCGCGGGCTTCAATAGTTGTGGCACGCAGGCTTCAGTAGTTGTGGCTCGCGGGCTCTGGAGCGCAGGCTCAGTAGTTGTGGCGCACGGGCTTAGTTGGTCTGCGGCATGTGGGATCTTCCCGGACCAGGGATGGAACCCATGTCCCCTGCATTGGCAGGCAGATTCTTAACCACTGCACCACCAGGGAAGCCCTACCCCTAATTTTTAAAAATTACATTCACCTTTTGAGAAAACTACATTAAAAAAACAAATTCACAAGCAGTATGTTCCAATCTCTCTTATATCACCTACGCAGATTCATATCACCAAAGGTCAGAAACAGATCACCAATTTGCATTCATCTTAGGTAAAGTTTCACTGAAACAGTTTGGCCTCTAAATTTTGCTGCGTGGAACTGAATTTGCTAGGTTAAAATGAGACAATCCAATTTTATTACGTAAAATCGGAAGCAGATTTGCTGTAATTTCTGAAACCTTTTTAGGTGCGCTGGAAACTACAGGGCATCACTTTTGAAAAATACCACTTAACGTAAATAAAAGGCATGGGAGGAGATAAACTTGACATTCACGTGTTTATTTTTTTACCGCGAAATGAGTTCTTTTTCGCTATCTTCTAGAGAAGATAAGCATATGAATACGAAGGTAAAAACACTCAAAACTTCCAAAAGTTGGTTTGGGAGGAAAACGAAGAAAGACAGGAAACCGAAACAGGAACCTGGACCTCAGCCTCACCTACCACTGCACGCTCTGAAGATCTGGCGAAAGCCCCAGGCGGCCAGAGACAAGGCAGCCTCCGATCCCCGGGCTGCGGGCCCTCCCCGGGCGCGCCCCGCCCGAGCCCCCGGCTGCACGAAGTGGACGCCGCGCCCCCCGGGCCACAGCGGGCTCCCCAGGACCACAGCGGGCTCCCCAGGACAGTCACCGCCCCGAAGGCCGAGCCGTGGCCGGACCTGACCCAGCATCGCCGGGGATCCCAACCCGGAAAGTTAGGTTCGCGAGCGCGTCCCTCTCACACCCCGAGGCGCAGAAAATGTCCCGAAGCGGACGGCTGCGCGCCGACAGCGACGCAGAGCCCTCCCGCAGGAGCGCTGCCGGGGCTGAGGCGGGCCGGGGAGCGTCCACCCGCAACCCTTGCCTGCCGCTCCCTTACTCTGTGAGCCGTCGTCAACGCGGTCGAACTCCCAGTCCGGGGACAGAGTCTCCACCGCCATCGCTCCGGTGCCTCCCACAGTCACAGCTCCAAACAGCCTTGGCGACGACGGCGGCCTCACCCTGGCGGCTGTAACCGCACGTGACTTCCGGCTTCAGTCCCGCCCCCACTCGCGAGGGCCGGCCGGGCTCGTTGCCCCGGCGGGTCGCGGGGGCCGCTGGGAAAGCGAGTCCTCCGTGGTGGCTCGAGGAGGCTGCCGCGGCGCCGGCGTTGGTCCTCGCGGTGTCCTCCCGTTCCTGTTTAGGCCTCGCCACCGTTCAGTTCACTTTTCACGCCACATCAATACCTTCAATTTCGCTCTGCTATCTTCGGGCCATTTTTAATACTAGGAGAAGTGCTCCCTCAGTCTAGCCTAAAAAGGGCAAAATTGATGGGGTTGGGGCTCAGCAGACGCGGTTCTCTAGGACGTCGCCGTCCAGGCGCTTCTTCCCAGAAGCCCGTTTATCCTACGTCTTCCCGGTAGTCACCGTCCGACCTCTTGTTCTGCACGCCCTATGCAGATTGTTCTTGAGAAAAAAAGCCGTGTGCAAGAGGAGGAGTTTACTTTACGAACACCTTAAGCGAGGAATTTTACTTCCCCGCTGATATTGCGCTCACCGGCTCTCTACCCACCTCTTCTTAAAAAGGCAGGGGGGAAGAAGAAGCGCTGTTTAAGTGGGTTCTAAAAGGTACCTACCCGCTAACTGGCTTTTCGGTGAACAAGGATCCGTGTTACCCAGTAAGGCTACATGTCTACAAGTATTTGCACAGCAGTGTTCATTGCTGCATGGTTTTTAATAGATACTAGTAAGAATCCAGGTAAACGTCCATGAATAGGGAGTAATTACATAAAGTTTAATATGGCCATACTACGAAATACTAGATAACTGTTAAAAGAAATGAAGTAGGTTTATAGAGACATGAGAAACTGACAGGAGAAAAATGTGTATTTGTGGTTACATTTGTATATTTATATAAACGTGTACTGGCATATGTGCATGTAGATGCATAGAAAGAGAACTCAGATCACACCAAACAGGACAGTTGTCAACTGGAAAAGAGTATGTGTTGGTGATTAGAAAGTGAATTTTCAAGTTTTATTGTGTCTACTTACATGTTTTTAAATCTTTAACAGTGAGAATTTATGAAGGTCTTCTGTAGTCTTAAAAAGGACCAAAAATAACTAACTTAATCAAAGCTAGTAAACGGCCTCTTGAAAGAGCATTCCCTGAGGCCCTTGAATCTGCAGTAGGTCAAATATTTGAGTGCCCACTAGGTACCAGGTACCATGCTAGATGCAGAGGTTATTATGAAAAAACAGACAAGAAAGGTGGGTCCCACCCCTATGGTGCTTGCAGTCTTAGTGGGCATTTTAGAAAGGAAAAAAGAAAGGAAACTTGAAAATGACAGGTAACATCAGTGCCTCACGGTTGGCATTTTTCCTTTTACTTATGTGTGATCATGAGTTTGACTTTGCTGTATCCTTCACATTTGTGTTAATCACTGTAATTAATCTCCCAATAGCTCATTATGCTACATTGAAATTACAGGTCAGAGCAATTTGAATCTGCATATCCACTAATCTATTAAATCAGTGCAAGAGGCAGTGTCATGTAATAATCAAAAACACAAGTTTCTACAGTCAAATTGTGTAGATCCAAATCATAACTCTGCCACTTACTAGCCATGGGGTTTTGGGCCAAGTAATTTAACCTCTGCTTCAATTTCCTCATTTGTAAAGTGGGAATAATAATAGTAAACTCCTCATAGGATTGTTATGAGAACTAATTTAGTTCATACATGTAAGAGGCATAGAGCAATGCCAGCCACATACTATAGAAATGTTTGCTGTTCTGACTCATCATAGCCTTAATTTTAAAAGAAATCTCAGGGATTGCCTCTATTTTTTTTAACTTTTTATTTTATATTGGAGTATAGTTGATAAACAATGTTGTGATAGTTGCAGGTATACAGCAAAGTGACTCAGTTACACATATACAGGTATCTGTTCTTTTTCTAATTTTTTTCCCATCTAGGCCATTACATATTATTGAGCAGAGTCCCCTGTGCTATACAGTAGGTCCTCAGTTGGTTATCCATTTTAAATATAGCAATGTGGACATGTCAAGGATTGCCTGTCTTGAGCTTACATATCTTTAAATCAAATTCCATGCCTAGAATTTACAACTTTATTAGAGAATTACAAGTTAGATACTAAATCTAAAGCACATTCAGGGACTTCCCTGGTGGTCCAGTGGGTAAGACTCCGCGGGGGTCCTGGGTTCAATCCCTGGTTGGGGAACTAGATCCCACATGCATGCCTCAACTAAGAATTCGCATGTTGCAACTATAGATCCCACATGCCGCAACGGAGATCCCATGTGCTGCAGCTAAGACCCAGCACAGCCTAAATAAATAAATAATAAAAATAAATATTAAAAACGGTCCACATCCTAAATAAATAAATAAAGCACATTCACTATAAACTGAAATGTGCTCTCTGAAAGTTATTTATTACAACAGATGTTCTATATTTCCCAGGCCTAGGCTATCAAAGGCAAATAATCATTTTGAAAACTTAAATATCCTTCTTTCTACTTTTCTTCATTCTTAACTACTTTCTGAAAGGCAAGCTTGGAACTAGAAGGGCAAGTATTGTGCTATTTTGAGAGTTTCAAAGAACTTTAGAAACGTTGCCTTCAGAATGTGCCTGCCCTCTGGCACCTTGCCTTTAACCCTTATACCCGCAACTTAAGTACCAGTTTATTCTGTACCAAAACATAGTGAGTGTGTGTGTGTGTGTGTGTGTGTATAAAACAGTGCTAAGGTCTTGGTGAACTTGTTTCTTAATATACATTTAAAGTATGTTTCCTACAATAGAAAATCTATGGTAATAACTCACTAAAGGCATTTCTCTTAGTAATTTGTCAGAGTCCTATGTGTATCTGTCAAAAAGATACCTAATATGGTAATTCATATATTTCTTTACAAAATAATCTCTCACCTGGACAGGAGTCTGAGTCTTCCTAAACCTATCATGACAGATCTTTTCTTTGCATTGTCCACACCACTGAGTGAAGTTTCTCAAAACCTATCTGATCAGGGAATGCCCCACTTTAAGTCCATCAATGAATTCCATTGTCCTTGGCATGGAGTTTACACTTCATAGGATGGAATACAAGGCTTTTTCCAATCTGCAACAGAGAACATATGGCCTGCAAAGCCTAGAATGTTTACTGTCTAGTCCTTTACAGAAAAGATTTGCCAACCCCCCGTCTAGAATCATACAGTTATACAAAGTTTATTATGAAAAACAGCAAAGTCTCACCCACCCCCTCCCCCATTTTCCTGTCCCCGACTTCTATCTCTCTTAGTTGATTATTTTAATACTTACTTCCATTTCTCTAAATAGCATAATGACAATATTCTTTAATTTTCAACTTTGGGAATTATATATTGTCTTCCCACTATGGGAGATGAGGATGTAACTATCTTTATCCCCTCACCCCACCATCCATATCTCTGCCATCCCACCCTTTTTCCAATATAGTTATATAATAATTTTGGTAGGTCAATATTCAGTGTTATGACTCTATTAACACAACTCATAGTTGAGCCATGTAGTAGACTATGATATTTTTTCCATGCAAAGCTTTTTATTTTTCCTGGCATAATTATTTTGGGGTTTTTTTAATGTTGTTTGCTTAGTTTTGTTTTTACCAATTCAACCTGAAAGTCTTCACCAATTGTCTAAATTTCCTCTCAGGATGTTCAGATGCCTGAGGTGCTCCATTAATTTCATCATCCTACAAACGGCTCCTAGAGCTTTCTAGCTCACTACCATCTGGACATTTTTATTAAGTTCAATATTCATTAAATTTTTTTCTTTGACATAGTAATTATTTTTATTGTGCTTTTGAATGTGTTTTTCAATTTCCAAATGCATGGGGATTTTTGATTTATCATTCAAAATTGATATCTAACCCAATTTCATATGGTCAGAGATGACGGTCTGTGTGATATCGATTCTTTCAAATATTATGAGACTTCCTTTATATCCTAATTTGTAGCCTAATAAGTGGTGAAATGAGAAAATGGATGTGAGCCTGAAAAAAAAGAGGTGTTCTTTAAGTATTGAATGCAGAGTACTATGTTCATCAAATCAAACTTCTTAATTAGAGATACAATGAAGTTTTGTTTCAGCCTCCTGATTATTCCAAAAATCTGCCATTCAGCTGGGTTTTTGGATTCCTATACTCATGGATGACCAATGATTATGGGATCATGTAGGTTACCATCATACCTGATTCTGTGAATCCCCGATTGCACTGAGCACTCCAGCCCTGTGCCTCCATAGTATTTATTTTGAAATTGTATGTTTGTATAACTGTATCCCCTGTTAGGCTACGTACTATTTTCCTATTATGGCTGTAACAAATTGCCACAAACTCAGTGGCTTAAAACAGCACGGATTTATTATCTTACAGCTGGGGAGATCAGAAGTCCGACATGAATCTCACCGTGCTAAAATCAAGGTCTTGGCCGGGCTGGTCCCTCCTGGAGACACTGAGGGGAGAATCCACTTTCCTGCCTTTTTTGGCTTCCATGCATTATTCCAGTCTCTTCTGCCATCACATCTACTAGTGACACTGATTCTCCTGACTTCCTCTTATACGGACCCTTGCAATTACACTGGGCCCATCCAGACAATCCACGATAATCTCCCTTTCTCAAGAACCTTAACTTAATCACATCCACAGAGTCCCTTTAAACAGGTAAGGTAACATGATCATAGGTTATCATAAACATAGGTTTGGAAATTAGGACATAGACATATTTGGAAGTCTATTATTCACATCTGTACATATAGTACATCTTTTCTGATAATTCCAATATCTGGATTTATCTGTATGTCTCTACTCTGTTGTTTGGTATGTGTGTGGGGTTTTATTTTTCCCCCTCTTGGTTTTCCACCATTTGGTCTTGTTTCCTGATAAGGCTGATAAATTTTTTAGTGCATCCTGGTCTTTAAGTATGAAAAATTACAGAGATAAGTTGAGGATCTGGATGGTGTTATCTTCCTCCGGGGCGGATTACTATCTCTTCTGGAAGGTTATTAGAGTAGGGGCAGACTACTTTAACCCAGTCTAGACTGTTCTGATTCCAAACTGGGTTTTTGTCTTTGTGAGGGCTGGTCTATTTCTGTATCATCTTAATCCCAGGATGTAGCTCTGCAGGGGTGCTGGGCAAGTCCTGCCAAACCTCTGCTCAGCTTTTCAACCTCGCAGCTGCTGCTTTCTGGTACTTACAAATCAGCAAATGCCTTGAGGTTCACCTCTCTGGACCTTCTCTCCTGAATCTCGATTTCTCAAATCCTCACCTACCTAAGTCTCAAATGCCTTCAAAAAGATTTTTAGCGACAAAAGCAAAAATGGACAGATGAGACTACACCAAACTTAAAAGCCTATGCACGTTAAAGGAAACGATCAACAGAGTTAAAAGGCAACTTATGGAATGGGAGAAAATAATTGCAAATCATCTATCTGATAAGGGGTTAATATCCAGTATACACAAAGAGCTGCTACAATTCTACCATTAAAAAAAAAAAAAAAGTGGGCTTCCCCGGTGGCACAGTGGTTGAGGGTCCGCCTGCTGATGCAGGGGACGCGGGTTCGTGCCCCGGTCCGGGAGGATCCCACATGCCGCGGAGTGGCTGGGCCCGTGAGCCATGGCCGCTGAGCCTGTGATCCATGGCCGCTGAGCCTGCGCGTCCAGAGCCTGTGCTCCGCACGGGAGAGACCACGGCTGTGAGAGGCCCGCGTACCACAGAAAAGAAAAAAAAAAAATTCTAGAGATCTGTTACACAGCAATGCGAATATAGTTAACACTGCTTAACTGTACACTTAAAAACGTAAATTTTATGTTATGTGCTTTTTACCACAATGAAAAATTCTCCCCCCAGAAAGATTTTAAAATATATTTTACCAGCCCTTCTAGTTGTTCTCAGCAAGAGGGTTGTTCTGACATAAGCTAGGCAGTCATAGCCAGAAGCCATTTCTATTTTTGTTTTTAATAAAGTTGTTTACTTCCCTGTTTCCATTCTTTTCCCCCTGTAGCTAATTCTTGACTTAGTAGTCAGAGCTTGATTTTTAAAATATAATCAGAGTATTCTACTCCTTTGTTTAAAAAACTATCAGTGGCTTCCAGTTGTGCCTACAATAAAATACAGCATCTGTAGGAAAAACCTGTGTACCTCGCCAGCATCCTCTTCAGGCTCTTTTTCATTCATTATGATCCAGCCACATTGGTCTTTTAGTTCCTCCAACAAACCGAGCTCTTTTTCACATGAAGGCCTGTACACATACTGTGCCCTCTTTTTGCCTGGAAAGTTCTACCCCCCACTGGCTATCTTCCAGTTATCTTTGATATCTCAGATTAAATATCACTTCCTTAGTGAGGACACCCCTGACTACACAAGCCCAAATAGGTACTTCTATTATATGAAATTCACTGTATACTTCTTTCGTTTGTAGCTCTCATCAAAACTTTGGATCATTTATTTAGGGGTTACTTGCTTAATCATTGCTTATCTCTCCCACTAGATTATAAACTCTATAAACATCCATGTCTCTTTGATACAGTTCAATGCCAAGTATAGTGCTTGGTATACTACATATATTTATATATATTTGTTGAAAGAATAAACCAATAATTATTTTTTCAATTGCTCTATAATACTCATTTTACAGGAAATTATTTCCTCTTAGTCAGGAGGTGGCATTGTTGGTTAAAGAATGTGTAAGTGGAAAAAAAAATCACTTAATAAAGTGGCTTTTTAAATTAGTCACTTCTTCCACCAGTATTTAATCAGGACCTTCTCTGTTTGATACACCATAGTGACTAAAATCTTCCAAAGAGCCCAGTTGTCGGATAAGATATATTATTAAGGCAATTTTAGTTAGGGAGTGGCAAAGTACAGTCAGCAGACCCACTATCTGCTTTTGTAAATAAAGTTTTATTTGGAAGACAGTCATGCCCACTTATTTGCATTTTTGTCTATGGCTGCTTCACGATACAATGGCAGGGTTGAGGGGTTGCAACAGTGACCATAAGGCCCACAAGCCTAAAATATCTATCTGGCCCTTTAAGAAAAAGTTTGCCAACCCTTGTTTTAACTCCAAAAGAGCAAAATGAACAATATACATATACACACATACATATATATGTTTTTCTACATAAGTTTTAGTTTACAGAGTGGGTTGAAATAACCTAATTTAAAAAAATAACTACCTTAGAAAAATCTTATAATCAACATATTAAAGTAATCCACAAAGATACTTCTGTGTCCTTCTCAGGAGGCACTGGTGGCAGCCTAAAGCAGTCACGTGAACCCACGTGCAGCTAATAACAAAGAAAAGTAGACAAAATATAATAAAGATAACTTTTTAAAGATCTGAAAGACAATGAATTTAGGCAGAAACCACAGAATTTACTCAGCAACTGGTGATAATTATGAATCTGTGGCTTTTTACCTGACAGTGTCCCTCACTCCTTCAAATACAGGAGTGAAACACTGCAGTCTTTTTTTTTATATGTATATATGTTTACTTATTTATTTTTGGCTGTGTTGGGTCTTCGTTGCTGCGCGCGGGCTTTCTCTAGTTGCAGTGAGCAGGGGCTACTCTTCCTTGTGGTGCGCAGGCTTCTCATTGCGGTGGCTTCTCTTGTTATGGAGCATTGGCTCTAGGCGCGCAGGCTTCAGTAGTTATGGCATGCGGGCTCACTAGTTGTGGCTCACGGGCTCAGTAGTTGTGGCTCGCAGGCTCTAGAGCGCAGGCTCGGTAGTTGTGGTGCATGGGCTTAGCTGCTCTACGGCATGTGGGATCTTCCCGGACCAGGGATCGAACCCATGTCCCCTGCATTGGCAGGAGAATTCTTAACCACTGCACCACCAGGGAAGTCCCAACACTGAAGTCTTATTGGCTCAAGGTGGTAGCAAACTAAGTTCAAGATTGTTAGAAGAGAACCTGGAAACTTGGGAGGGAGTCCTGAAACAAAGGACCCACAGAAGGGAAAAGATCAAAAATCCAAGTAAAAACTCTATCAAAATCCTTGGCTGCATTCAACTACATGCGCAGGACCTGCTGAAATATAGCAATAGCAGTCAGGAGTCCTTGGAAAACAATAGCATTGGGTGAGAGGTGTGTTTGCTGCCCTCTGACAACATATATTCCCCAACAGATGTGCACCTCAGGCAGCAAAAGCTGAAGCCCTATGGGTTTAAGATAGCAGAGAACAGAAACAGGGCTAGCAGAGAGAGTAGCTTGACATTTAGAAGGGAAAACTGATCATTAGGGGAACAGTGAAGAGGGTGAACCCCATAATCTGAGCAAAAACATTGGCCAAATCTTTGTTTAAATGGAGAACTAAGCAGAAATATAAGCTACTGCACTCTACAGGGTTTGAGTCCAGGCAAATTCACTTCTTTCTAAATTAAAGCCACAATAATTTTCTTAAGAATGTAACAGAATCCAGAATGTCAGTGAACTTACTTTTTTTTTTTTTACAACAAGTGGTAAATTTTAACTGACTAAAATCTGACAGAATTAGAAAGAAGAAATAGATAAAATAATTATAGTTGCAAATTTTAACATGTCCCTCTCAGTATTTGATATAACAAGTAGACAGAATATAGAACTGAAAGATACTCTTAACCAGCTTGTCTTGATTGATATTTATAAAACATTTCACCCCAAAACAGCAAAATAGACTTTTTTTTCAAGTATACAAGGAATACCCAGCAAGACAGGCCACATGCTAGGCCATAAAACAAGTCTCAGTACATTTAAATGGATTGAAATGTTACAGTTATATTCTCTGACCACAATGGAAAATTTCTAAATATTAGCATGAATCTAAAGGGCATTATGCTGAATGAAGAAAACCAGTCTAATAACTTACATACTACCTGAGTCCATTTATTTGACATTCTTGAAAAGATAAAACAACAGGGATAGAGAGCATGTCAGTGGTTATCAGCGTTCAGGGGTGGTTGGTAGACATGACTACAAAGGGATAGGGCAAGAATTTGGCGGGGGGGGGGTGTTAGGGGAATGGAACTATTCTGTATCCTGATTGTGGTGTTCCTTATACAAAATCTATACATATGCTAAAACTTATAGAACTGTATACCAAAAATAAAGTCAATTTTACTGTATGTTAATTTTAAAATGTAGTGGTGGGACTGGCCTTCTTGTGCATCTGGTTCTAGGATTCAAATGATGTCAGATCTTGACTTTTCACTGTTTCTCTTCCATCTCTTGCAGATTTTGCTACATTCTTCAGGTTGCATATGCTAGCCCTTGGCAACTTCAGACTCATATCAGCACAATGTCACATCTAGCAAAGGAGAGATAAAGAGCATGCTTAACTGATAGCTCAAAGAGAAGTCCCAGGATTGTCTTGTAGGCCTTGATTAGCCTTACTAGGATACTTTGCACATTTTTAACCAATCATTGTAATTAAGAGGGTGAGAGGGATGCCCTGATTGTCTTACTGCACATCTCCACCCCTGGCTCCAAGGGGGTTTAGAGGAAGAGGTAACTTCATAGAAACCACATGGCCTAAGACGGGAGGAGAAACAGATCCTCACATGAAAACCAGAGTACTGTTATCCCAAGATGAGGGCTTAGATGGCGGGAGGCAAAAGCATTACATGGCCATTACATTAAACAGCCATTTGGTCATTTGCAGTCAAGCAGACCACACTGTCACTATTTGCCAGGTACTAGAGCAAATAATTATTGATTATTACAGTAGGATGATTTTTTTTAAAAAAGATCACCATTTCAAAATTCCTTTCAGAACAATTTCATCATTTAGGTGCTTCTTATGTTTAGGCTCCAGGATAAAAGAGCTTCTAAGATTTTAATAATTTATTACAGGTTCTCAAAGGAATTATGCAATTAACTGTTTTCTCTAATCAAAATGAAGATTATCAAAAGAGAGAAAAAACTGGGGGGGAAATTTGAAAGGTGATCAGTTTGAAGGGTGATGATTTAAACAAGAAATTCTCTTGGCAGAAATATGGTTTGGAGAACCTCAGGAGTGTGAGGGAAAGTTTTCTCTATCACCAAAGTTTGAGATTCACAGTGGTGTTAGGTGTATCCCTCATGATTTTTCTGTAGTCAGCTAGATATCTCCACAGGAACTTCCCACAGGCATCTTATCCAATTCAATTCACCTACAAGTGAACTCATGAGCTTCCACTCCAAAACCTGCTTCTCATCCTGTATGCAATCCATGTCTTAGTAAATGGTTTCATTTCCCACAGAAGCCCTCATTCTCCCTCCATCCGTCAGTCACAGGGTTCAGCTGACTTTAACAATGTCTTTCAAATTGATCCCTTCTGTCCTTCCCACTGTAATGGGGATTACTTGTTTGGCCTATTACAGTTTCTCCTAAACGGCCTCCGGTGTCACTTACCACCTTGCATACTGTTAAGAAAAGCATTTTCCTAAAATGCAATGGAATTTCCTCCCTGTATTGCTTAACTATGCTTCAGTGAGGAAAAACACCCAGATGTTGAGTAGTTATCCTTGAACCGTGGGATTGATGATTTGATGTTTTTGTTCTTATACATTTTGGCATTTTACAATATTTAGTAATGAGGGAAGAAAAAGATTCAATGCTTTCCATCACCTACTTAGCATGGTATACAGGCCCTATGAGACCCCACACCACCTCTCCATCTTGGCCTACTCCCCCTGACTCCAGTGAATACTCTTTGTTAGACCAGTGGCTTACAAAATGAGCTTAACAAAGTCTCTTCCTGGAAGTGCCTTGGAGGTCACAGCAGGGGATTAAGGGCTCTCCTTCACTCAGAGGATCCCCTTGCCCCTGTCTTTTATTTCTTAATGTATTGGGCTTTTTCATGATATTTCCTTTAAAAAATGTATTTTGCTTCTAATTAAAGGTTTAAAAGTGGTTATCCCAGTTACCATCAAGAAAGCATTTTCTGATCTTACCGTGCTCTTTCTCTCCTTCATACCTTTTACTTGCTGTTTCTTGTACCTCTGATGCTGTTTCCACCTTTATCTTTTGGTAAACTCTTCCCCTTCAAAACTTACCTTTTAGAGTGAGGGGGGTCAGAGTGGGCAGGGTGGTAAATCTTTTGTGAAATCCTCCCTTATGATGTGAAACTGAGCTAGTCACTCCTTTCTCTGTTCCTCAGCCTCTATCCAGTCACTAGATTCATTTATTTCTGTGTTCCATAAACATAGATTCCATGTGTCAAGAACTATGCTAAGCTCCCCAATGCTAGGTTTTCCAGCTGTGCTGCTGGGGTCTTCAGGGGAGGGTAAGAAGGAAGCCCTGACTCACCATCTCAGGATCTGTTTTATTTCTTTCATGGATTGAGCCTCTGCCTAAGATTTCCATTCAGAAAGGTTTCTGCCACGAATAATAAGCAAGTAAATAGTTTGAAAATCGCAAAAAAAAAAAAGAACTATGCTGAGAACCGGGGTGCAAGGTTGATCAGCACACTGACTAGCCCTGAGTTAGGTCCTCCTGCTTTGTGTTTCCATAAAACTCTGTTTCATCTTTTATAGCACTGATCACACTTTGCTTCTTTGCCATTCCCTGCTGGACTATAAAACAGCGTGAGGGAAGCGCATCTTCTGTCTCGTCATCTCTCCATGCCCACCAACTACCACAGAGCCTAGAACATGGTAGGTGCTCAAAAATTATTTATTGAACCCTTGTCCTTAAAGTCGACACAAATTGGTGGGGGCAGACATGATGGAACAATATATTATTTATTTATTGCACAGAGATTACTGGTGGGAATATGAAAGCGGTGCTGGTCATTTCTACCCTAGCAGTTCTCCTATGATACAGTTTATTTCTTTGAGCCATTTTTCTTGCTGTCCCTGAAAGCTTTTGATTGAATGCAGGAAAATAAACAATTACAGAGGTTCTAGATGATCTTATCTTTCTACAGAAGAGATTGACCTTATTTTTTGGCAGGCAGCTAAAGTAGGGCAGATCAGTTCATTACAGTGAGGGCTGAGCTCATGTGAGGCTGGGCTGCAGTCTTACAGCAGTTGCTCTACCTCTAGATTACACTCGGGGGATGCCTTCCAAGAGTATCAGTTGAGAGGGATGAGTTGTTTCCTGGATTACCTCATTCTGGCAGATGTTCAGCTCCAACTTATGGGTACTGGAAACTCTGCTTTGCTTTTTAGCCATTTTCTGCTTGGTTCTATAGCCTCTAATCCATGTATCTTAAGAATCAGTACATACCTCAAACTGAAATCAAGTGTCAGGGGACTCCCCTGGGGGCACAGTGGTTAAGAATCCACCTGCCAGTGCAGGGGACACAGGTTCGATCCCTGGTCCGGAAAGATCCCACATGACGCGGAGCAACTAAGCCTGTGTGCGCCACAACTACTGAGCCTGTGCTCTAGAGCCTGGAAACCACAACTACTGCACCCACGTGCCACAACTACTGAAGCCCACGTGCCCTAGAGCCTGCACACTGCAACTACTGATCCCATGTGCTCTAGGGCCTGCGTGCCACAACTACTGAGCCCACGTGCCACAACTACTGAGTCCACACACTGCAACTACTGAAGCCCGTGCGCCTAGAGCCCATGCTATGCAAGAAGAAAAGCCGCCACGATGAGAAGCCCGTGCACCACAACGAAGAGTAGCCCCCGCTCGCTGCAACTAGAGAAAGCCCTGCACGCAGCAACGAAGACCCAACGCAGCCAAAAAAAAAGCATAAATCAAGTGAGTGTCAGGAGCTAAGTTCACCTCTGTATCTCCCTTAGTGCCAAGATCTTGGCTCAAGTCCTGGCTGCTCAAACTCCATTTGTTCTCTGTACCGCCATGAGATTGCTGAAATCTGCTGGTTGCTCTGCCTTTTGGCCCCTACTCCAGTTCTTCCTGCTGTAGATTCCTCGGCCAGTGCTCTCAAGTATTTGTTTTATCATGAAGTTATTTTCACTTAAACAATAATCAAACATTAATAATAATACAGGTTCAAGAGTGTGTTAATTAAAATGAGAATGTATAAAGGAAACACCATTCTAAAAATGAATAACGTAGAGTATTCAGTAGAACAAATTCAAAATAAATAAATACACACAGCTCTGTTTCCAAATAGCAAAAATGGCTGCACATCAGTTTGAGTCAAATAAGCAACCAAACAAGAGTATGAAAACTCCTAGAATTTTATTCTAAAATCCTGAAGTTGACTATGAAAGTAAAATTTTTCTATGTTTAAAAAAGTTTATAAATTAGGGCGTCCCTGGTGGCTCACTGGTTAAGAATCCGCCTGCCAATGCAGGGGACACGGGTTTGATCCCTGGTCCAGGAAGATCCCACATGCCGCGGAGCAACTAAGCCCATGCACCACAACTACTGAGCCTGCGCTCTAGAGCCTGTGTGCCACAACTGCTGAAGCCCACGCGCCTAGAGCCTGTGTCTTGCAACAAGAGAAGCCATGACAATGAGAAGCCCGCACACCGCAATGAAGAGTAGCTCCGGCTCGCTGCAACTAGAGAAAGCCCACACACAGCAACAAAGACCCAACTCAGCCAAAAATAGAAACAAATAAATAAATTTATATTTTAAAAAAGTTTATAAATTATATGACTTGCAGTTTCATAAAATTCTGAATGAATGTTCTATCCAGGACAAAATAGATCCCTGAGCAACATATCATATTTGAACAAGGCCCCTGAATGTCACAGATATCAGTCACAAAAGTAAACACTTATCCATGGCAGACCGAGTAAAGATTTCAGTGTGATATTCTAGAAGGTCAAGACTATAAATCACTTTTACTATACACAGCTCTACACACAGAGTTATTTGTGGGAATTCTTGGGTTTCCACTTTACACATCATCTATCACCTAATGTGTGAAGTCAGTTCAGACATATGCAAAAAGTTGTACAAGTTACTGTATTTACAAAAATGGCACAAAAGTGAATTCAACAGTCTATGCGTGTACATACTTCATTCACCTCTTCAACAAAAACAAAAAGATATTCTAACACTACAGAAGTGAAAAACACTAGGTACCATGGGCTCGCTTACATAAGCATTAGGGTCACACAAGGTTACACCAGAATAGGCAAATATTGCCCAGGAAAAATTCTATTTTTAAAAATGAAACAAGTTTAAGGCAAATCAAGTTCAGCTACAGGGACACAAGTCTTTCATACCTGCTTGAAATATGTGATGTCTTCTAATCTGTGGTCTTAAACTAATGTTTTACAAAATCCAAAAAGAAAAAAACAGAGGAAAGTAACAATAGAGATTATATGAAATAAGAAAAATATTAAAAGTTTAAAATTAAGTGAAGAAACCCAAAACATTAAAATCATAAAATTTGCTTATTACTTGTTAGAACTAGTTCTACACTAGAAAATAGGAAATATATACAGTTGTTTTCAGAAAATTACTTTATACTGCTCTGATGTGTCTTTTTCACTGGTGCATTGTTTAATCCAAAAATTATACACATTCAAATTTTAAGATTATACCCCTTCAAGAAACAGCACATCTCACTGCTACTTATCAAGCTGTCCCAATGACATAGTGTATGAAAGGAAACAAATAGCTGAGAAGTAATATATTAAGAAGAAACAATAAAAATGAGAAGATTCCCAATTCAGTTCTTTTACTCAGCCAGACAGTTCACTAGCCACAGCAATGGTCTCTGTTTGGAAGTTCCTGTCGAGTAGGAGACATGGTCCCTAGACACCTATGTCTCATCTGAGGCTGCAGTAGAAGTTGCTTGAGGGGCAAGATAGAGGCAGGGGATTAAGAGGTACAAACTACTGTGTACAAAATAAATAAACTACAAGCATATATTGTATGACATAGGGAATGTAGCCAGTATTTTATAATAACTATAAATGGAGTGTAACCTTTAAAAATTGTGAATCACTTTTTTGTACACCTGAAACGTATAATATTGTATATCAATTATACCTTGATAATAATAATAATAAAAGAAATTGCTTGATCTTAATTTTTTCTTTATCCATGTTGTAATTCTCAGAATTTTTTAAAAGGCTTTTTTGCAACTATTTCCTCAAGAGCTCTGCCCCCAGACTTTCTTCTCAGATGAAGATAGCTCGCTTTCAACTTTGCATCTTCATTTTTCTCTAGACTAGGCACTTTTTCTCTCATTTCTTTCATCTCAGCAAAGATGTCATGGGACGGTCTGCAGATCCAGGGCTCCCTCATACACCTGACCCTGGGAAAAGCAAAGAACATGCCATCTCTTCCAGTGACTTCCCCCTATCATTATTTAGAAGTGTATTTCATAATTTCCAAAGAAGTGGCGATTACACTAATTACCTTCTTGTTATTGATTTCTAGCTTCATTCCACTATAGCCAGAGTCAAACTCTATGACTTACATTCTTTATAGGCTAACATACGGTGAATTTTTGAAAATGCTTTGTATGTATTGAAAAAGATTGTGAGGCATCTCTCTCGAATGGTGAATCCTCTGGTTATCGCTGCCATCCTGGCCTTGGCGGTGCTGATTTCGAGACCCTCCGGAGCAGAGTTCCATGCAGGGGGATGTGTTGGAGTCCCTGGCTTGGCGTCCCGTTCTCTCAGGCCTCTGCGGGCCGCAGAGGGGCTAGATGATTGGGAATGGGGCTGGCAGGGGTACAGGCAGCCTGTGGTCGGTGACGACTCTGGAGGTCCAGTGTCTCGCAGTGACCTCTAAAACATGGTTTGCTATTCACTTGAGCCAGAAAACCCCACAAACTCATGCAAGTCAAGAGATTCAAATCTTCATGTTCACTTTCAGAACACTCGTGAAACTGCCCAGGCCAGTAAGGGTATGCATATCCGTAAAGCCACCAAGTGTCTGCAAGATGTCACTTTAAAGAAGCAATGTGTGCCATTCCGTCGTTACAATGGTGGAGCTGGTAGGTGTGCCCACGCCAAACAGTGGAGCTGGACTCAGGTCGGTGGCCCAAAAAAAGTGCTGAATTTTTACTGCACATGCTCAAAAATGCAGAGAGTGATGCTGAACTTAAGGGCTTAGATATAGATTCCCTGGCCATTGAGCACATCCAGGTGAACAAAGCCCCCAAGATGCGGCACAGGGCTTAACAGAGCTCATGGTTGGATCAACCCATGCATGAGCT